>NC_092800.1:16913487-17043219 GCF_918797505.1 Bemisia tabaci
AATTCAAGTGGAAAGGAGGGATCAGAGACTTCCTACGGGTGCCTTACAGGGGGAGGGGGGTCAAAAAGTTGGCAAAAATGCCTTACTTAATACTTGAACGAGAGGAAGTAGGTACAGTAGGCTAGAGTCGTCCATTCTAACGCAGGGCAGCCCGCGATGATGACGTAGTGGCAAGGACTCAAACAGGAATCTAACCAGATGGTAGGGTCAGGGTCAAAGATATACGCCGAACATCAAACTCCTCCGACAGAAAAGTGGCTGACGATGAGTCACTGACGCTGTAGGAGGGTGGGGAACGGTATAAATGTCTGGGCTCAACAACTTTCGAGGATTATGTGCCCCATACTCCAGGTCGGTTAATTTGCGCCAGTCGAACCAAGGGGCATTTCTGTGGGGGACACAGGGTTCTACTTCGCAATAACAAATCGTCACTGATACAAGAAGATGAGTTGGCATTCGGTGTTAAAAACGTTTCCGATTTATTCTTCAAAACCATCATCAAAATTTGGGAAACCAATGCCACACTTTCGTTTCCCTGACAAAGGAACGTAACTCGATCCCAATGTTGCAAAATTGACTCTGTAAATTTAATTTTTAACATTGAATGTGCAACGACTGAAGCCGCTGCATACGCACGTATGAAATTGTCGTTCTCTCGAGTAATTATAAGAAAAATCTGAGAAATTTTCTGTCAAAATTCCCAACAATTTTTTTTTTTAAAAATTCAATTGGCAAGCGAAAATTTTGCAACGTTGAAACTTACATATTACGGCCTTTCGTCTGGAAAACGACAACTTACCTGCGGGACACTCGCTGAAGTAATCAAGCCTACAAGCGGCGTGGCGTGCTTTGCAATATATCGATTGATCTACCATTTAAACTTATGGAAAAAGATCGATAAACAGGGTGTTCGCAACGAACACCTTAATAATCGATTCTTTACTATAGCTTCAAATGAGGAAATATCGGTAGTCGATCATTCATGCCTCGCCACTGACACCCTGCGAAGGCGTTAGAGAGAAATTGAGTTTTAGCTCCTTATTCGTCGCCAGAACTGAAGAAAAATAACGCTGATTTTGCCAAAAATGGGAGAGACGTAGTTCCAACCGGAGGCACTTTTGGCAAAAAAAAAACTTATACTCTTAGATAAAGAGGGTCGTATTTTGACTCGTAAAATGAGATCATGCATTCTGGCAGTTTATCGTGGGTAAGCGAGACACCATAGTATATTGAACAACACACTGAAAAAAAAAAAATCTCGGTGTATTTACTAAGAAAAGGGTAAAATTACCAAGAATTCAGGGCTCTATTTGATCCCAGTTTTTTCTTGGTAAAATTATCATTTATGGAATTGGTAATTGTACCGAGAAATCTCGGTAAAATTATTGACTTTCTCGGTAATTTTACTGGACCCCGGTAAAAACGCCAGTATTTTTTATCGACTGAGGTAGAATTACCGAGATAAAATGGCAAAGTTACCGGGAATTGATTATCAATAAAAGTGACATTCTTACCTGAAAAAAACAGTAAAAATACCGGTTTTTAGGTAAGCTTACCAGTCTGTCTTGGTAAAATTACCAATAATTGGTGAAAAAAGTGCGATGGTAAAGGTACCAACTGACATTGGTAAAAACGCCGAGAATTTTTTTTCAGTGCAGGTTCCGGCTTAAAATTCTAACTTCCATACTCCCTTTTTTCCCTCTGATCTCTCAGAATACATTCTGAAAAATTCATTAATTTTGATTGTTTAGTGGTTGACCTGTAGCCGTAACTAGGCCAGCTCCCGCGCCAAAAGGAAAAATGAAAATAAAAGACGACTAAAAATTTCGCGAATAGGTAGAGCGAAATTAAAATCGGGCGTCACTCTTAATCTCCCAACATCCGGTTTGCATTATTTATCAGGCAGAGCCGCGGAGCGTCTGTCGAAATTCATTTCGGTTAATTTCAAAACCAGACCCAGATCAAACGAAATTGGATTATCCCGCTCGCGTGTTTTTGGCCGCGCCAAAGTCCCGCTCGCGAAACACGGGGAACAATTAACGGCGTCGGCGGTGGACACGCCGCTGCGATATCTCGATCTGCGGACCGATTATTGAAACTGATAGACAAATCTATAGACAAAGACGACAAAAGGGATTCGAAGGGATCCTATTGATGGAAGCGGGTGGCGGCAATGGACATAGGAGGTAGGTAATGGGCTAACTAACGGCAACCCATCAAAGAACTGACAGTCCATAATTTTCTTCCTTCGTATATTGGAACCAACCACTTCAACCTATAGCGAGTGTAGAGCGATCCTATAGGATCGCTCTACACTCCTTATGTCTTCTTTGTCTATCGCCTTGTCTATCAGTTTCAATAATCGGCCCGCAGTTTCGATTCTCGCAATCTCATCTCTTCAAGTTGGTAGCACGGTCTCTCTTCGTATGAATCCATTGTCACAGTCGATTCCAGTGGCGTGGCGTGCTTTGCGATTTATCGAATGATCTGCCATTTAAAACTATGGAAAAGGATCGATAGACAGGGTGTTCGCAGTGAACACCTTAATAATCGATTCTTTACCATAGGTTTAAATTACATATCAATCGATACATCGCAATTCTCGCCACGCCACTGGTCGATTCCACCACCGTCGAGGCCACCTGCCTAAAAATATCGATTTTTTTACACTCCGCAATCTGGCATCCGTGTCCCGTTGGCAGGCCCGCCACATCCCACCTCGGGCCCTGGTACCAGTTTTAAGGTCCGGGCCCTAAGCACGGAGGGGGGGGGGTGGGTCCGAGGGGCATCCCCCGAGAAATTTTAGAATTTATACGACTAATAGGACGCATTGTGAAGCTTCCATGAAGAATTTTTCCATCAATTTCTGCGGAATAATTATATTTTTTTTTTCCTACTTTCAGCACAAAATACTTGCGAATTGTTGCATTCAAAACATCTGGAAAATTTTTATTTTTTTTTTGGGGGGGGGGGGGCATATGATACTATTTTCAGTTCTAAGAGGGCCAGGCCCCCCTGGACTCCCCCTTCGTTTGTCTATGGCAAGAGAGTTGAGCCATGAGCCATTGAAGTCGAGGATGCCCAGACTGGAGACTCTTAGCATCTGACGACGGAAGAAAATGAAACGCAGTTACTAAAAATATCCCTCAGTACTGAAAATCTTAAAAATAGATAGAAATTTTCCGAGAAGTATACTTCTTTGAAAATTTAAGAAGAATTCTACAGTGTCCCAGAGTGTTTCTGAAAATCTATTCACCTTTTGCGAAATTTTTAGGGTAAATTTTTCACTTTTTCTTACGAAACAAGGGTTGCACGTGAATTCGTAGTGGTTTTTCACGAGTAACACGGGCCCCCTCCGGGGCCCGGGCCCCGGTACCAGGGACCCAGTATCCCCCCCCCCCCCTTGTGGCGGGCCTGCCCGTTGGAAGAAAAGATAGGACAAAAGACAGGGTGTTCGCTAAAATTTCTTTTGACATTTTCCTGACTTTAATGGTAATTTCATTTAAAATATCCAGGAAAATTGCTAAAGAAGAATCAGTAAAAATCCTGTTTTTTGTCCTATCTTTTCTTCCGCGGTCCTAACGATTCCAGGGAATTTTCAACTCCGCAATCTGGCATCCGCGTCCCGTTGGAAGTTTGACACGGGGGCGCTGGACAGCGGGTGCCGCTTTTCGGACGGGGCAGTGCAGGGAGGGTGGCGAGTTGGGGGGGGGGGGGAGCGAGGATCTCTGTCGCGCCCAAATTAAACCGTCTATTTTTTATGACGTTTCATTTAATTAAGAATGCTCGGAAGTGTGTTCCAGAGGAAGAAAAGAAAGAGCCGAGCGAAAAAAAGCGGGAGTCCGCGCGGCTATTTTCGTTTCGCCGGCGAAATTTTGCCGATAGCGAATTTTTCGGCCTTGGGGCGTAATCGGGGTTCGTTTCGCTCATTGTCAGACGGATAATGTGGGCCAGACGTCGCCCGGGTTGCCGACAGTGGCGTGGCGTGCTTTGCGATGTATCGATTGTTATGCCATTTAAACCTATGGAAAAGGATCGGTAAACAGGGTGTTCGCAGCGAACACCTTAATAATCGATTCTTTACCATAGGTTTAAACGGCATCGATACATCGCAATTCATGCCACGCCACTGGTTGCCTAACGGTCCAATCGAACTCCTCTCAAGTTGGCAACCCTGAGTTTGGTCCGTTTGAATGTATGTAGATGATGGATTTAAAGGGAGGACATCTATTCTGCCGTGTTAAGGAAAAACGCCGTATGGACCTTCAGGCGTTGCCAAATTTCCTTTGATGAAACACGAATTTTCTGAAAAACTTATGAATATTTTCGCTTCAATATTTGAGATAATTTTGTTCGCAATTTCACCTAAAGTTCCAAAAAATCTCAAGGAAAAATATCCGTATTTTTCTTCAGAACTAAAAATTTTATTGAGGGAAATTTGGCTACTCTCGAATGTTCATACGGCGTTTTTCCTCAGCACGGCAGTATTGATGCCTAATGGCGAGAATTGTCAACATGTCAGCGACAAAAGTTGGCAATACCAGGGTTACCGGCCGTCTGGAAAACCGGAAAAATCAGGGAAAGTCAGGGTATTTTTGCCACATCTACTAATCACTAAATTATATCACTAATGTTCCAACTGTTTACCTTCCTGGTCATATTTCAGGATTATCATCTTTCTTACCTGATACTGAATGGTTTTTTCTATTATTTGATCTCTGAACGAGAAAATTTTCGTCAAAAGTTTAACAAAAGTTGGCGTATTTAAGATAAAGGAAAAAGAAGGTGGACATATTGTCCGAATTTCAGCGAAAGTCAGGAAATTGGAAAATTTTGGAACCAGGGAAAAGCAAAAATAGTTTCAAAGAAAAATTAGAGAAAGTCAGATATTTAAAGATTAAGAATCATGGCAGCCCTACAATAGATTATAAGGAAACCGGAAGTCCGGAAAAAGGACAAACTGCCACGAAAGTCAGGGAAAGATAACGTAAGGTATCTGAATAGACATTTTCGTGCGTGTCGTGTTACGCAACGGCGAGGATATTCGTAACCGCGCGCGCAAGGTTCCTAGATAGCGTAAAATTAGGAGAGACACCCAAAAATTAGTAAAACCATAATTTTTCTCAGGAAACCTTTTTCTTATAAAATCAGAAATACATAGAATAGTTTTATAGAATAGTTATATACCTACAATAGTTTCAGAAATATTAGGAAAAGTCGAGAATTTCCTTGAAATCGCAGAACTGTTCAGAATTTTTCCAATGCCGACGATCTTCTTTAAATCAACGAGTGTAGCTATACCTGTTAATTATACCTCGATTTTTGGCTCTTCATTCAATCTCTATTCAACAAAATCGAAGTAGTTATATTGATTTTTCCCGTTTTTCTCCCTTTTTTTCCCTCCTCGCTTTTAACAGCTGGACATTGACTTGTATCAAGGTACAAAAATTGTCTCGCCAGCGCATACATCTCCCATGTCTTTTTATCAGCTGGAATATATTTTTTTCCTGTCTACGACGGTGAAACAATTAATCAGCAGATCGAACTAGCAGATACGACCATCAATCCGATTTGCACGGCAGTTTCCGTAATTGTTCCACCGATGTCCGGTAGATTAAGAGTCTAATAAATATTTACCGTCACACGACGAATTCATGTGGATTATTGTGAAACAGGGTCTCGGCGGTGATAATATCTGCTGATTTCATCTGGCGGCGTAATGATGAGAGACAGGAAAAATTAAAATTAAGAGTTGGTTTGATAGTGATCACGAATAAATTGTTGTCGGTAGGCATGACATGAGAGTCCGAATGTTCTAAACTTTCTCCCTCAATCTGAATCTGAATCGAAAATAAGATTTGACGCTTTAAAACAGTCCTATCGTCGCACGCTAAAAAAAAATTCCAGCTGTGGAAGCTGTACTTACGGGCTTTATAGACATACATTCTTCGTTTCGGGTGTAGCACCCGGAGCAGTCGAGGCTACGTCTCCAGCACCCGGAACTTACAGTCTCTTAGCCCGGAACGGACGGTATATGTCTATGAAACCCGTGACTTTTTTTAAGTGAAACTTCCACTTCCACCCACTTCCAAAGTTTTGTATAAACGGAGTCATAAGCTATTAAAGTTTCCAAATTTGTCCGATCTCTCCTATTGACTTAATCTATTGTGTGACGCCCAGAGAAGACCAAACTCTCCATATTTTGTTTGTTTCGTTTTCGTTTGTTTCGTCATATTAAAAATTTTAAGGGGTGCCTCTAGAAGGTAATTTTACAAGGAAACTAATAGAACCACTTTTAAAGTGTCAAAGCTGTGTATAAACGGAGTTATAAGCTTTTAAAGTTTCCAAATTTTGTCCGACCTCTCCTATTGACCTCCGGATCCACACTCGCTGTTGAACTCTCCGGAAACTGCCGTGGTTTGGAAAAACGTCGTATGAGCCTTGAGACGTTGCCAAGTTTCATTCGATGAGGCACTAATCTTTCGAATATTTTCTCCCAGTCTCCCAGGGAATTTTATTCGCGTTTTAATCCAATTTCTCTGAAAACGAGGAAAAGAAAAAGAGATTAACTCATAACTTTCCTAAAAACGCACAAATTTTCCGGACAGAATTTTTGCTACATCCGAATGTTCCTGTGATGTTTGTCCTAAGCACGGCAGAATACTGCCGTGCCAAGGAAGAACGCCGTATGAGCATTCGAGAGTTGCCAAATTTCCTTCAATAAAATGCTTCTCTTTGAGGAAAGATGTGAATATTTTCCCCTGAAATTTTCAGGGTTTTAGGTGAAATTGCGGACAAAATTATCAGAGAAATTGGAAGGAAGATATTCATACGTTCACCGGGAAATTCGTGTTTTATCAAAGGACATTTGGCAACGCTTGAAGGCTCATACGGCGTTTTTCCTCAGCACGGCAGAATGGGAGATGAGATGGGCCGGCCGGCTCTCGGAAGTGGGTCACCGCGGGATTCGTCTGGTCCATCATTAAGCGATCCTCCCCCCCGCATCCCCCAACCCCCCCTTCGCCCCCCCTTGTCCTCGTTGTCCACTTGGGACTGGATTTCGTCCGCGCGATTCGCGAAATTACGCTTATTCAAATGCGACCGCTTGCCCCTGCACCCTCGACCTTTGAGTTTTGCTCCCCAGCAGTGGCGGAGCGTGAAATGATCGATTATTATCGATGTTTTCCCATTTGAAGCTACGGTAAAGAATCGATTATTAAGGTGTTCGTTGCGAAAACTCTATTTATCGATCCTTTTCCCTAGTTTTAAGGGACAGATCAATCGATATATCGCAAAGCACGCCACGCCACTGCTCGCCAGAGAAGTTGTGATCCTTGATATGATGCCGGGCCGGGTGTCGACTGTAACTGTAATCCTGATGAATTTCTCGTCTCTTTTCGTCGTCTCCCTCATGGAAGAGAGTAACTCCATTTCAGTGTTGCCAAATTTTCCCTTCCGTATTGCACATCAACCAGGAGCATCCAGGGAATTTTGGATTGGATCCTGAAAATTTCACTGATTTTTCCTCAGATTGCATGTAAATATCGGAAAAAATTTTGGATAGGTACCAATTTCACAGGTGTATTAATTATGTATAATTCAATTTATTATTATAAATTAATTATTTAGCTCAATTTGGCAACCTCGGAATGGAGTTATGTTCTTTCGTCCGGGATACGACGTTTTATAACGGCAAAATTGTAGGATAATTTTTAGCCCTCTGATTCCTCTCTTTTAGGTATATAGAAATTTGATGTTTGTCAAAGATTTTAAATTTTTTCAAAACTTTTCTCGAAATTACAGTATTTACTCTGAAACTTTCATCACAATTTCACAAAATTAAATTCAAACTATGATCAAAACTATCAAACCAAGTCTTAATCTACCAATTTTTCAAACTTCGCCGAACTTGCCCTATTTTATATCGAACCTTTCGGTACTCGATTGAATTACCATCTAACTCAGGCCATTTTCATTGATTTTCCCTTAAACCGAAAAACCGGAGCAATATTTCGTCATTTCAGGCGATTTTCCGCGAGTGGACTTGGTTTATACGCTTTTGACCTACTACCAACCTCCGTTACAATAAATCGAAATTCCCTCCGGGCGACAGCGCTTGGTTTCACGTTGGCAGCAATGACAACCACAACCACATCCATAACCCTACATGTAGTTTAAAATTGCTTGACTTACTCGGAATTTCCGAATTAGCATGACTGATTTTCCTGATTTTCCCTGAAAACATCATATTTCCGGATATTTTCTGGGTCTTCCGGTTTTACTGACGGTACACACCCTGAAGATTATTTTAGATGTATTTCCGGGTTTACTGGTAACTTCGGTGCTTCATTTGAACCGGTTATTTTTTCTCTTTGTTTACTGTGCTCTTGTTACCCAAAAGTGGATCCAAATTTAAACTTATCCTACCGTCTTCTTTTCGATGGCCGCGGGCGCCAGCCCCCCCCCCCCCCATCCTCGTAAGGCGGAAGCGGGTCTAGGGTGAGCGACCAAGGTCATCGCGGCGGCGGCGGTTTTAGGCGGTACCGGTGAGCGCCGCACAGTGGATCAAGTCAATGGGAGACGTCGGACAAAATTTGGAAACTTTAAACGCTTATAACTCCGTCCATACAAAACTTTGAGACTCTAAAAGTGGTTCCGTTGGTTTCCGCGTGAAATTTTCTTCTGTCAATGTCTATTAAAATTTAAAATGTGGAGAAACAAACATCGACATTTGCAGTTTTAGTTAAAAATTTCATGTCCGAGCTCTCTAATTGACTCGACCCACTGTGCGGCGGTGTATCGGGGCACTTTTCGCGTCCCGGCCGCGGCCCACGTATTTTTAGCGCGTTAAGACCCCGAGAGTTCAATTAATTTCCATTATAAACACTTGAGAAACCCGGGGGATCAATCATAGGGCCCGCATTTGTTTACAATCGCAACGACTTTCATAAAAATGTCTAAAAATAATACCGCATCCCGATCCCCGGTCCCCCACCCTTCATCCGAGTATTCATTTTGGACTTATGATATATGTGCGCACGAATAACGGATCGGTGCAAGCCTCGGTTGTCGGCTCACAGGATCAATCCGTTCATTTATAGATCGTATTCGATACATCAAACGGGTGAGATTGTATCGATATCGATTGGTTCAAAACATAAACATAGCCTCAAAAGTAAATTCAGAAATCTGAGAGAACGGATCTTTTGAAACAGATTTTTTATTCTTTTGAGTACCAAATGCCAATGCCAAGTGAAATTGTCAGGAAATTTCTCATTTTCAGCTTTTCCAATTAAAATCCTTACAGTTTGGTTTGAGGTTATGTTCTATTGTTTTGAACCAAACGATACATTAAACCGTTATCGAATACGGTCTATTTTTTTTTATTTTTTTTTATTGAGAGTTTAGTGGCTTCTATTCCTTTAGGAATCTACAGCCATCTATAGGCACTATTTATTGTCCGAAGACATCAGGGAGTTTGGTAGACATCCATGCTCGGGCTTACAAATTTTCACGGATTAAGGCCGAGCGAATTCTGCTTACAGATCCACTCGTCAGTTCAATGAAAATTTGTCGCCACCACCGGGATTCAAACCCGGGACCTATTGACCTAGAGTCAGACGCGCTAACCACTAGGCCAACCTGGCCGGCGAATACGGTCTATAGATCGTAACCGATAGTGGTTCGATGTGTGGTTCGGTTCAAAACAATACAACATAACCTCCAACAAAAATTTTAGGACTTAATATGGAAAAGCTGAAAATGAGAATCTTCCTAACAATGCCACTTTTCATTGCTATTTGATACTCGAAAGAATAAAAATTCGATCGCAAATGACCCGTTGCATTAAGTTTTTTTATTGACTTTTGAGGCTATGTTTACCTATGAACCAATCGATATCGATGCAATCTCACCTATCTGATGTATCGAATACGATCTGTTGAAGAAATCTCCAGGGACAGAGACCGTTCAGGTATTATGTAAGCTACTTGGGGGATGGGGGTCAGCGAGAGCCTCATTTAACGGGTCGTACGGGGGGAGGGGAGGTGGAATGCCAAGTCTTACGTGAGCCCCCCATTATAAGTAAAAACCCCCCTTAGTTTAGTTTAGGGATCCCATAGATGGAAGTGGGTGTTTGCAATGGACAAAGGAGGTAGGTAATAGACCAACTAAGGCAAACCACGAGAGACTCTGTAGTTAGTCCATCTTATCCCCTTAGTTTATACCCCCCTTAGTTTAGTGTACCCCCCACGCGTCCATCCTGGTGCATGAAAACGTGAAAAAGCCCAAAAGTTCGGGAGGAGGGAGCATCTTGAGAGGCCAAAGTCGAAAGTCAAAGGAAAACAGAAGAAAAACGTCATCTTTTTTCCGGGTTGGTGGGGAAATTTCGTGAAAAACTGATGAGAAAACTGTGGAAAGCCGGCTGGCGGGCGCGTGAAACGTGGAAGCTTGGAAGATTCTGCGCACCCCTGCCGATGTCCTCTTCGTCTATCGCTGTGTCTATGAATTTCAACAATTCGCCGCCACTCGAACGGCAACACGGCGGTGAAAATATTGAAGAGCATTCCTCCGATATCGAAAATCAAAAAACGCTCCGCGGCGGAACGTGAAAAACACGGCGGGTAAAAATAGAAGCGGTGCATGCTCCGGGATGGAACACGCATTTTCGTCCGGGCTCCTATTGCTCTCGGGGGCGAGCGAGAAGTGGTTTCGGTCGATAAATATTTCAGGTGTGAGGCGAATCCATCGGGGTCGGGTGTTTATGAGCTTCGGACAGCCGATCCGATCGGGAGCAGAGGAGAGAGAGGAGTTATGACTCCCGTCACCACCACCCCCCCCCTCTCCCCCGCCACCACTTGAACCCAAAAAATCGCCGTGCTGACGCTAAAGTCGGCGCGGACCCTCAAAAAACCGCACTGAAAAAAAATTCTCGGCGTTTTTACCAAGGTGCGTTCGTACCTTTACCATCTCACTTTTTTCCCCAATTATTGGTAATTTTACCAAGACAGACTGGTAAGCTTTCCTAAAAACCGGTATTTTTACTGTTTTCTTCAGGTAAGAATACCACTTTTATTGGTAATCAATTCCCGGTAACTTTGCCATTTTATCTCGGTAATTCTACCACAGTCGATAAAAAATATTGGCGTTTTTACCGGGGTTCAATAAAATTACCGAGAAAGTCGATAATTTTGCCAAGATTTCTCGGTAAAATTTCCAATTCCATAAATGGTAATTTTACCCTTTTCTTAGTAAATACACCGAGATTTTTTTTTCAGTGCGATGCTAAAAGGATCGATCAGGCAGTGGCGTAGACAAGGGAGGGTTCAGGGGGTCTGGACCCCCCTCCCTCCCGCAGCCTTGTTATTTTTAACTTTTTTTTACTTTTGGAGGGCAGACATAAAATATTATCAGGGACCTACAGAGAATGAATAGCGGATGAGAAAAACGTAAAGTACATGAGCAGGAAGGGGCAGCGGACACGCCCAGCGTTAGATACCGTTATGCGTTATCTGAAACTCTTATGGAATTATATTACAGAGTATGATATGATTTGACCTCTTATCTGATCTGAAGTATCTGAAATTTTTTTTTTTTAAAAAAAGAGCGCAATTTTCTTGAAAGTAAATAGTTAGTTGATCGGGGAAAATTTGACAACAGTCGAGTGTTCAATTGTTCATACGACATTTTTCCTCCGCACGGCTGTCTAACGCAGAGCATCGCAAGAACAAAGAGACGAAACAAAGTATTCTGAATAAAATGAACGAACAGGAACGGAACAAACGGCTTTTAAAATCTTGGCGTCAATTCAAATTGTGTGATCACTACCTTGTTACTTTATCATTTCATCAATTAATCATTTTGCCGATGGTATTGTTTCCCTGTCGCTCTATTTTTTGAGCTGTCGTAAACCACCTATTTCACATGGAATGGACACGATATTCACGCGTTCAACCCTACGGCTTGTTATTTAGAGAAGAGGAGAACTGACCGGAAAATCCCTTGCTTTTTTTTTTTTTTTTTTTTTTTTTTTTTTTTTTTTTTTTTTTTTTCTTAGTTAGAGCAAGAAAATTTGCGTTGAATTTCGTTCGAAATCTGTTGCAACTTTGCGTGCTCTCTCATTTAAGATATGGATTATGAGAGGAAAACTCGACGAAAAAATTCACGAGTCATCACTGTAAACTCTCTGACTTCCTCAATGTTTATTCCCTGGCATAGTTCGTTCTGCTGTTCTACATGATTTTTGCAGCCAAAGTCAGGTAGCAGTCCTCAGATGAACCCGTTTTATTCATGATTTTGAAAGTATGACCCCGGTTTTTTTATTCAAAGTTTAAGCTGTGCATTCTCTTATTTGAACAATGTCACAGTTTTGGTCACAGTTCTTTTTAAGAATCTACGGGGTTGAATTTCAGGATTTTGCCGGACCAATATAGGAGCCGAGCCCGCTCTATTTAGAACAACTTATGAGCTGCTCGCGCAGCGAGGCCGCGATGCTTAATCGGGGGTTGGTCCGCGTAGCGGCCAGGTAGCGTGGCCCCCCGCACTGCTATGCTGAGGAAGAACGCCGTATGAGCCTTTAGGCGTCGCCAAATTTCCTCTGGCAAATCACTAATTTTCAGGAAAAGTTTTGAATATTTTTCTGCCAATTTCTCAGATAATTTTGTTCGTATTTTATTTCAAGGAAATATATTCATAGCTTTCCTCAAAAATAAACATTTTATCGAAGGAAATTTGGCAACTTTCGAATGTTCATACGGCGTTCTTCCTTAGTGGTCCTACGGTAGTGTAGGTGTGCTGGTAATGAAAAATTTGCACCGCTAGATCGCCAAAATCAGCTGCAAATCCAAGTAGAGGAAAGCTATAATATAGGCTTTTATAGTTCGAGGTTTCATTTTAAATGCATTCCGGAATAGTACCCCGGGTTTCCGAAAAAGGCAACTTTTCGGAAGGCTCCTAAAACGGAAGTTCACGTTAAAAATACGAACCTTTGCATCTCCAAGTTATTTCCAGCGTTACAACGGACATTGCGTAACCTGAGAAATACATCAGAGCTTCCATATCAGCCCGTTACAGCTTTCGTTGTATATTGAAAAGCAACAACACGCGGTGCGAAATAACGCACGTGTAAAACCCTCCCCTTTGTTACTACGCGATATTCTGCCGTGCCAAGGAAAAAACGCCGTATGGACATCCAGATGCTGCAACATTTCCTTTCTTACACTGAAAAAAAATTCTCGGCGTTTTTACCAAGGTCCGTTGGTACCTTTACCATCTTACTTTTTTGTACCAATTATTGGTAGTTTTACCAAGACAGACTGGTAAGCTTACCTAAAAACCGGTATTTTTACTGTTTTTTTAGGTAAGAATACCACTTTTATTGGTAATCATTTCCCGGTAACTACGCCATTTTATCTCGGTTATTCTACCTCAGTCGATAACAAATATTGGCGTTTTTACCGGGGTCCAGTAAAATTACCGAGAAAGTTCAATAATTTTACCGAGACTTCTCGGTAAAATTACCAATTCCATAAATTGTAATTTTTACGAACATAAAACTGGGATCAAATAGAACCCTGAATTCTCGGTAATTTTACCCTTTTCTTAGTAAATACACCGAGATTTTCTTTTCAGTGTAAAACATGGCTTCCTGAGGTAATTTATGGATGGTTTTGCTTGAAATCCCGAAGCACTGTAGATTCAACTGCGAATTAAATTCTCAGAAAAATTGGGAGATGAGTGTCCATAAGATTATTTAAAAATATCACACTTCATCGGAGGAAATTTGGCAACATTTGAA
Organism: Bemisia tabaci; assembly: GCF_918797505.1. Lineage (NCBI taxonomy): Eukaryota > Metazoa > Arthropoda > Insecta > Hemiptera > Aleyrodidae > Bemisia > Bemisia tabaci. Next base: position 16,927,283 of record NC_092800.1, read on the forward strand.
GGCTCACACGACGTTTTTCCTTAGCACGGCCTTTGCAAGAGAGGAGGAGTGGAGGATCAGTTCGACGTTGTTCGTGAAATAAACAAGTGAGGAGTGACCCAAATCACGCGCGGCAAAGGTCGTCGCAAATTCGCGCCCAAGATGTGAATGAGCCCACAATCAGGCCCCCACCCCCCTCCCTGCTGCGCCGTGACTAGGCAAAAGGGGGGGGGGGGTCGGAAGGGGAGCGTGGAAAGACGCATCGCACGGCGTCGTGCGCTTCATGAATGAAACTACGCTTTCCGCATACATAATATACGATACATTAACGCCCTTACGGCCTTACCGTTCGTATGTTACGTTCCGCCAGAATGAATCGCGTATTCGATAGTGGTTCGATGTATCGTTTGGTTCGAAACAGTAGTACATAACCTGAAACCAAAATTTTAGGATATTTAAAGCTGAAAATGAGAAATTTTGTGGCGATTTCACTACTCTGTGCCAGTTAGTACACATACGAATCAAAAATCTGTCACAAAAAACCCGCTCCGGCAGATTACTCGATTGACTTTTGAGGCTGTGTTTAGTGTTGCAATTTTTCATGAAAAATAAAATTTGGAAATTTCATGCAATTCCAAAAAAAATATGAAAAATATTGAAACATGTTTATCGAAATCAAATGCTAAATTAAATGAAAGGCGACTGATTTTTACCTTTTGGTGTTTTTGGATCGTGTGCATACAAAGCCCCTGAAAACATGTCTTATATCTTTCACGATTCTGTGAAATTTCATGAAATATTTCACGGAAATTTTCAATATTTCATACTTTTCATTTCACCCGTGCAACCCTGGCTGTGTTTATGTTTTGAACCAGTCCATATCGATACAATCTCACAAGTTTGATGTATCGAATACGATATATTCTCAATTTTCAGTGATTCGCGATACTTAACTCCGATCCCAATCATCGTGAATACTCAAGACTCTACTCGATAAACTTTCGTCAATGTAGTGAAGTCAATGCGTTTAGCCCGGGCCAGAATGCGTGAGGGCGGTGCAGGGTGCACGAGGGTGACCACCCCGAGATTCCAGGCGCGGGAGGGACAGGTTCGAAAGGGTTGCGACGACGACGGTGATTACAAAGTCGGGGGGGGGGGGGGAGGGGAGGGTCTGAGGGGCCCGGTAGAGAGAGCTTTCCGCGGAGGACCCAGCACACGCCATTCGCACCCGATCACCCCGTTTCCACTGCCCCTTCGCTGTTCTTTGTCCCTGATGAGCTTCCATCTTGTCTTTCCTAGAGTCCCTTTATACTGAGAGTAAAGACAATGCGAATCCATCTCTCATTGGTTTCCGTATTTTAAACTATACAGTGTCACAAACGGAAATAAAGATTGCATTTTCACCAATTTCAAAGATCATGAACTGGAATGGTTTGTCCCTGATGAGCTTCCATCTTGTCTCTCCTAGAGTCCCTTTATACTGAGAGTAAAGACAATGCGAATCCATCTCTCATTGGTTTCCGTATTTTAAACTATACAGTGTCATAAACGGAAATAAAGATTCGATTTTCACCAATTGCAAAGATTATGAACTGGGATGGACTGGGGAATTGGAGGTACGGCAAGGGACAAATGGAGCGAGAGAGGGAACGGCTACAGGAATTCGGGAATGGGTTGATAAAATATTTAAAAAAAACGTCCGATTTGGGTTTTCTTTATTTCCATTTGTGACATCCCTAAGCCGCGTTGTCTCAACTACAAGGGACTCTAGTCTCTCCTCCAGGTGCAAGAGAGCCTCGCCCGGAAGAAAGGGTCTCTTTTGCGCAATTCGAAATGAACGGAGAGTTCGTAGATAATAGATCTTATTCGGTAGTGGTTCGACGTATCGTTTGGTTCAAAATAACAGAACATTACCTCAAACAAAAATTTTAGGTGGAAAAGCTAAAAATGAGAAGATTACGAACAATTTCACTCTTAATTGCCATTATGTACTCATAAATATCAAAAATCTACCACAGGAAACCCGTTCCCTCAGATTACTCAATTGACTTTTGAGGCTATGTTATAGCGATTTGACTGCTATAGTACATAATTTCAAAAATTTCCCGCCATGCCGGCACGTTTAAAATTCCTCTAAGTATTGGGTTATTTTAAGAAGCGGGCCAGTCGGGGATTTTGGCTTCAAAAATTCGAAATATATCAGCACGTAATCTACTTAACTGCACTGAAAAAAAAATTCCGGTCGTGGAGGCCGTCCGTACGGGCTATTACCGTCCGCGTTCCAGGCTCAAAGGCCGAAAGTACCGGGTGTTGCACCCAGCGCAATGGAAGCTACGGCTCCAGCACCCGGAACTTTCGGCCCCTGAGCCCGGGACGGACGGTATGTCTATGGAGCCCGTAACTATTTTTTCAGTGGGTACTTGTAGAACGCAATACGCATAAAAAAACACAAGGTTTAGTGACCTTGTGTGTACACCCGAATTAAGAAAGAGCCTTAGGACAGTCGCGGGTGATTTTTCGACGGAAATATTCCCTCCAGCCACAGCTCTTCCCTCGCCGAAGAGTGTCAGAGGGGGGGGGGGGGGGCGGAGGTTATTGCAGCAATGCAAGCGCATCGGGGTAGTGTGAATAATCGCGGTGCGCCGGCGGGATTGTAGGAGGCGAGTCTAAATTTAGTGGCCGGTTAATGGATTTAAACCGAGTGTTGAAGTGTCCATTTCAGAAACACCGCTCCAGCATTTATCAAGAGCCACTTATTTAATTAATTTCCACGCTTGTCTCCTCCGCGCCTACGCGTTGCCGGACGCCCCGGAAAGTCCGGCCCCGTGACCCGTCGCGCGGGATGAGATGACGGTTGTTGCAACGGTCACACTGGAAAAAAAAAAAAAACTCCGACCGTGGAGGCCGTACTTACGGGCTATATGCACATACCGTCCGCGTTCCGGGTTCTGAGACCGAAGGTATCGGGCGTAGCATCCGGAACAGTTGAAGCTACGGCTCCAGCTTGCGGAAATTTCGGCCTCTGAAGCCGGAACGGCCGGTATGACTGCATAGCCACCTATCTTTTTTTTCAGTGCAGGATCAATCGGAAAACCCGAGAAATGTTATTAAATGCAGGGTTCACGGTGGTCTGGAAAACTGGGAAAGTCAGGGAATGTCAGGATGTTTGAGGAAACCGGGAAAGGTCAGAGAATTCTTGCAAACGGTCAGGGAATTTAAAGATAAAGAAATTATAGCAACCCTGGGAATGGTCGCAGGGAATTCGTTGATTCCGATTCTATTAGAAACGCTTCTTCTTTATGCTGAGGCCGAAGTTTGCACGTTAGTAATTTTTGCTACGCTAAGTGGACTTCATTTTGCAGTTAAGAACTACGATTTTGCAAGAGCACTTATCTGCATATGGAAACTAATGGCATATTCGTGGTTCCTAAAGTAAGCTGGGAATCAAAGCTCCTAATTACAAAATGTAGTCCAATTTTTTTTGAATCTGACTCCAATGTGGGTCGACTATTCTTCTCACGAAGAGCGACCAGCTGGAGGCTCGAGGCTTGAGATGTTGCTTGCCGGAGTGGATTTAAAAGTGGCGCGGTACCGTATACCGTACCGCTAAGACTTGGAGTCCCTCGGGACCCCTGTCTCCTCCCACAAGTTGCACAATCGCTCGCATCCGTATCCCCCCGTCCCGTGACTTCGCGGTAGTGGTTCCAGTGGCGTGGCGTATTTCGCGATGTATCGATCGATCTACCATTTAACCTATGGAAAAGAGTCGATAGACAGGGCGTTCGTAACGAACACCCTAATAATCGATTCTTTACTGTAGCTTCAAATGGGGGAATATCGATTGTCGATTGTTCGCGCCGCGCCACTGAGTGGTTCGGTCTGTTCCAATTGAGAATTCTATGCAAATACCGCGGTAACAGGTGCCGCGGCCAGGATGTGTAAGAATAACTCTTCGCGACCGCTCCCCCCTCGTCCTCCCCCCCCCACCCCGCGAGAAGTGGATTCCCGGTGAAGGAGGATTAATGTATCCTTTGTTCGTCCCAACTCCGTGCTAAAAACAACCCGCGATCCGCTGTCCTCTGCCGCGGGCCGCAGCGTGGGATTCGCAAGTGGAGGGGCCGACACCTGAAAACATTATGACTTCTTTCTTTTTCTTCCTCCTCTTTTCCTTCTTTCTCCTCTTTTTGTCGTTTCTCTTCTCCCTGTACTATATCTGCTCTTACTCCGTTTCCCTCATATTCTTTCCAAGGTATGCTCCTCCTACCCCTCATAATTTTCATCACGGAAAAAAGGGGCAGGGGTTAAGTCCCAATCATTGGATGATATGGACATTTTTCCAATTAATTGTAGAAGTACCCCAATAAATTAGGTTACTAACCCAAATGTTGCGGTACTATCCCAACTTGAGTTGCGGTACCACTAAAATGTTTAGAAATGTCTATATCATCTAACAACTTGGGGTAGTATCATAATTTTAGGGGATAACCTCTAACACTTCTTTTTCGGATCATCTGATTCCTCTATTTACTTTCCGTTCTTATCTTTCTCCTGCGTTTCCTTCTTTTTCGTCATCTTTTGTTACTTCATCATCCTTTGTTCATTCATCTTACGAGTTCTTCTCCTCTTATTCCTCTTCTCCTCATCTCAGTCCTCTATTTTTCTTACTCTTTTCTCTCTCCGTCCCCCTCCGTTTCCTTCTCCTCATTTCCTTCTCTTATCTTATCCTTCTACTTCTTTCCCCTGCCTCTTCATCTCTTCCTTCATCATCTTCTTTTCCTCCCTGGACTTCTTCATTTTCTGCTTTTTCTGTTATCCTCCGGCCTTCTGCCCCTTGCCTATATCTTAAAGCTTCTACCACGGGAAAAAGAGCACGGGTTGTTGAATCATATGGTATTTTTCCAATAAATTGTGGTAGTACCTTAAGACATTAGATTAATAACCCAAATGTTGCGGTACTACCATAAGTAATAGGAAATGTCCATATCATTTAACGAATAGGAAAGGTCTATATCATTGAAGAAATTGGGGTTGTACCCCAATTTTAGGGGAAAACACCTGTCACTTTTTTTCCATGTTCCTGTCTTTCCTCATCTCCCACACCTATCCATTCATCCCCTCCTCTTACTTCTCCCTCTCCTTCTCTTAATTTTTCGCCTCTTGCTTCTTCTTTTACATTTTCAATATCTCCTTCCCTTGCTGATAGTATTAATAACCCGAATTTCTCAAGGAAAAAATAGGAAAAATCCAAAAGAAAAAATCAATTTTTTAAAAAAAAAAATCAACATCTTTGGATCGTGCTTCATGGCACACTCTGCTTTTGCACAATATTGGTTCGACCCCGTCAACTTTGGCCGCACTCTGCGCTACTGCAACTGAAAGTTGTAAATATTTAATTAAAAAACACTTCGAGCCAGACCAATTTGCTCATCGACTCTCGGAGCTATGGTTACGATTCGCAGAGGGACCCATAATCTAATTTTTTTTGTTTCGCAGAACTCTGCTGTTAATTTACACAGCGGATGTCCACTGACTGATAACGACACTCGGCGAGAGAAAAACATGAATTTTTTCGTGTGACAATCGCTCGCGCAATGCACGAACAAGCTGAACCTCGGGGAAGGACCTTCAGCGTGTGAAATGCCTGCTTTTATATTTTAACCACGATGGAGTGATAATTTTCATATCTCTCGTCAGCGGTTTAGTTTATATTTGTTCCGACTGAAATTCAGGGTGTGAAGTTGAATTCAGGGGTGCAGAAAATGTACTGGTCGTGGAAGCCGTACTTACAGGCTATATAGACATACCGTCCGCGTTCCGGGCATAGCATTCGGAGAAGTAGACGCTACGGCTCCAGCACCGGAACTTTTGGCCTGTGAGCCCGGAACGGATAGTTCGTCTGTGTAGCCCTTAACTTTTTTTTCAGTGTGTGTCAGTGCGTCTCATGGCATATTCATGGGGAAAAAAGCACGAGGTTGTTGGATGATATGGACATTTTCAATTGGTTGTGGTAGTACCCCAATTAATTATGGTAGCACGCCAATAAATTAGGTAACTAACCCAAATGTTGCATTACTACCCTCACTTGAGTTGCGGTACTACTACAATTTGTCATCCAACAAATTGGGGTAGTGCCACAATTTTAGGGGATAACTCCTGATACCTTTTTTCCGTGTTGAGTCCATCACAGCATAATTTTAAAAAATGTCTCACATTTTCACACTGAAAAAAAATTCTCGGCGTTTTTACCAAGGTCCGTTGTTACCTTTACCATCTCACTTTTTTACCAATTATTGGTAATTTTACCAAGAAAGACTGGTAAGCTTACCTAAAAACCGGTATTTTTACTGTTTTTTTCAGGTAAGAATACCTCTTTTATTAGTAATCAATTCCCGGTAACTTTGTCATTTTATCTCGGTAATTCTACCACAGTCGATAAAAAATATTGGCGTTTTTACCAAGGTCCAGTAAAATTACCGAGAAGTTTGCAATAATTTTACCAAGATTTCTTGGTAAAATTACCAATTCCATAAATGGTAATTTTACCAAGAAAAAACTGGGATCAAATAGAACCCTGAATTCTTGGTAATTTTACCCTTTTCTTAGTAAATACACAGAGATTTTTTTTCAGTGTGTTGTTCAATATACTATGGTGTCTCGCTTACCCACGATAAACTGCCAGAAATCATGATCTCATTTTACGAGTCAAAATACGACTTCTTTTCTACGAGTATAAGTTTTTTTCCCCCAAAAGTGCCTCCGGTTGAAACTACGTCCTACTTTTTCGTGTTGAGTCCATCACAGCACAATTTTTAAAAAATGTCACACATTTTCAATGTAAAATTTTGTATCACTTGGACTTTCTCTAATGACTTTTCTGCAAAGGCGCGACATTTCGCGGACCACGAGGCGCGGTGAAGTTGGCAACGCGTGAGGGATGGGCACTGACGAACAGAAGGAGCAGGAGCGGTGGCAGGTTGTTCGGGATCGGACCCTCCCTCGCCGTGCATGGCGTGGCGTCTTCCGCAATCGGCACGGCATCCACCTTCCCCGCGCGGAGTTTTTTCGACAATGAAATGGCCGACAATAAGGTTATAAAACGGGGTGTTTACACCCTCTCAGACTCGCTTCACCCCACGACCCTCGCCCTCTCGGCCGCGTGCCGCCCCGGCTCCGCGCTCCCGTCTTCCTTTTTCAGGTGCCATGACTCCGCGAGCCGCATGCCCCTCCGTTTCCCTCTTTCGCGACAACTCGCCCCGCGATTCAAGGTCACGAGGGATGCGAAGTTAACTCGACCCTCCTCCGGGGAAAGCACCAATTCGCCGTGCCGAGGAAAAACGCCGTATGAGCCTTTAAATGTTGTCATATTGCTCTCGATGAAAAACGAATTTACTGGGAAAATTCTGAATATTTTTCCTCCATTTTTTCAGGCAATTTTATTCACAATTTGGACCGAGTTTAACAGAAAGGAACCAAGCCACATCAGCTATTGCCAAGTTTACCTGGACAATTAATTTTTTACGAGGGAACGTTTGTTCGGATTTCTTTGAAAATTTTAAGGAATTTGCTTCGCACCATAGAGAATTTTCACTGAAATTGGTAAGGAAGAACGTTCTATGCAGCTTCAGACGTTGCCAAATCTCCGTCGATAAAATGCGATTCAACCGTCTAACTCGCGAATAATTTAACTTGAAAACGAGGGTTTGTAATCACAAGTGTCTGAACATTTTAAGAGACAATGTACCTCTCTTGCGTCCAAAAAAAAAAGAGTAGAAAGTCCAACTAGCTGAACTCATGAAAAATGCGCACATGAGGTTATGTTAGTTAGTTTTGGTTTGAACCAAGAGTTCGATATTATCGGATGACGTAGCCACTAATTCAGTCTATTAAAAGGTTACAACAAAATTAAGCCATCCAAAAACCGATCTGACGAGAGAAGCAGAAGACCCGTTTCCAGTGAAAATCTCCGCGAGATTCAAACCGGTACCGGGTAGCGGCTACCCGCGGCAGCTCTGCCCGTGAGCGTTTTGAAAACATCCCCTAACCCAGTTATAATCCGCTCCGATTCAAATCCAGATTTGCTCCGCTCCAGCCACTCAAGCGCCCCTCACCCTCGCCGCCCACCGCGCCACGCCGCCGACGCGACGATGGCGCCTCCCCGCCGCGGCGTCGCGACGCTACGTGACGACCACCCTCCACCCGCGTTCCACCCCCCGCCCCCCGCCAGGTGATGCAACAATGTGACGTCACCACCCCACGTCGAAGGGAGGCCGACTCCCTCAGGGCTCACGCGCAACTGCTGACCAGGGACTAGGTCTTTCAGCTTGTCCCATCGCTGAGGGCAGGGTGGCATGAAACGACAGAAAGAACGAAAGATTGGAAATTTTAGGGAAATATTTCATGAAATTTCACGAGGCTGTGAATGTTTCATTTTTTTTCAGGGGCTAGAGTATGCAATCCGCACTCGAACACAAAAATTGAAGAAAGTCACAATTTTTACATTTTTGGTAACATGAATAGGAACCCGTATTTTTCAACATCTTTCATAACTCTCTGAAATTTCATGAAATATTTCACGTGAAATTCCAAATTTTTTTTTTTTAAGAAATTTTGCTACCCTAGCGAGGGCCTAGCCCCTAGCTGTGTCGTATCTCTACTGTTTAGTGATAATGTTGTATCGATACCTGAAGAGCGAAACCATGTATCTTCGTTTGCGACGTTGCAGACTTCCTGATATACTTTATTTTTTCTTTGGAATCCTAGTTAATGTACTTTTTTGAAAACTCCCTATGCGCTCTCTCGCCTAGAATCGATTGTTCAACATACATTTGAATTGAGGAAAAAACAGCGTTGCGAACTTGCCAGAATTGCTACTGCATGTAAAACTTTCTGAATAGATGAAGCAATTTTTTGTCGACAATTTTCGTACAGCGTTCTTCCATAGCACTGAAGGACTGCGCATTTGTTCCAACCTAGTCGTGATGGAGATGTACGCTGCCGCAAAGTTATTCCTTCGAGTGCAATGCACAAAGGTATTTAAACTACGTCAACATGATAGTGAGAAAATTCTATTAGAAAAGTTTAGTTTTGACCCACTGAATACACGCCACGCTCTTTCATCCGGGAGGTTTACTTCTCGGACACCCTGTATACTTAAGGTGATTCGATGGACGCCATATTTTGTGTCAGAACGGCATGCGATATATCGCATCAATTGGTTCCATTTTTTCAGCTATTCGTCATTTTTCTCCAATTTTGAGATCGCAATTCTGTTATCAGGAGACTAAAGCACTCACTTACCAATTTTAACAAAGAAATTCAACGTAATAAAAGCGTGGTTTTTTCAGAGAGAAAATATCGCATCGAGTGCAGTTTCGATATCAGTATCGAATGCGATGTTTTCTCTCTGAAAAAACCACGCTTTTATTTCTTTGTTAAATTGGTAAGCGAGTGCTTTAGTCTCCTGATAACAGAATTGCGATCTCAAAATTGGAGAAAAATGACGAGTAGCTGAAAAAATGGAACCAATTGATGCGATATATAGCATGCCGTTCTGACACAAAATATGGCGTCCATCGAATCACCTTAATTCGTCGTTCCCTGGAAAGAAGGACGTAATATCATCCAAGGTTGCAAAACTGATTCTTATAATGCATTTTTCCACAAAAATTCACCGCGACAATTTTCGCCCAAAATTTCTTTGATTTTTGCATGAGATCAGAAGAATAATCAGTGAAATTTTTCCGTTAGAAATTCTCAAGATGCTCCTCGTAATAATGCAATTTGTGGAGAGAAATTAGGCAACATGGAAATGTAGTTACGCTCTTTTGTGAGGAAAGTTACGAATTCTCTCGTGAGGATTTTGGGCCTCGAATCCTCGTTCATTCAAGAAAATAACACTCGCCACGTGGAATATTTTCATACCGCGCGCAACCTAAACACCGATTATCTGCACACCCATGCCGCAAGACACGTCAGCAAAGTAATCTCTTACGCTTGTGTCAATTTATTGTATAATAGCGACTTCAACTCTTTTTGTACTGTTGTGAATGCCATGAAAAAAGAAGAGAAAGGTAGAAAAAAGAAAAACAAATCCACTGCGACGTGTAAATATTTCCCAGTTTCTTTCAGTTTGTTTTCGTCGTGACACTATACCTACTGCTTATCAAATCGGAGTTGTGTATTCATGCGCACTTCAACTGTAGTTGGTCGAATTGAGAAACCCTGGATAATTATTCTCTTTATCGTATTGTTTCCCCTTTTTTCAAATGATTTTTCGACTCGTGCCGTGATAAAGAGTGCGGTCTCGTTCAGAAAATTTCCGCCGTTTATTTTAAAAGTTCGGGGGAGGTTCGGGAGATACCTGTCATGACGTAATCGACAATTCCAGTGATAATATTCTCCTGGTTTGTTGATTGTAGATTCTCTCGTTTGTGAGGTCATATTCTGAGGTGTGGCCGAATGGAGCGAGGGGAAACTTTTCCTCAAGCAATAAGCTCGTTCACTAATTTTTAATTTTTGGAAATAAGGAGTGCAATTTGATCGCAATGGGCCTGTTGCAAACTTTTGCTAGAGCAAAAATAAGAGTTGTTTCTTATAGATAATGCCTCAAAAATCACGATGAGCGCATCGGCAAAGTCTGAAATGCACTTATAACTTCACAATCTGCGTAAGAAATTTGCGGTTTTTTGAGCTTCCCGCTTCAAAAACGATACTACGGCACAGGTGAACATTTTGTTAGAGGAGTCGCTCCATCGTCGGCAATATTCATCATGGCCGACGCTTGCGCAGTTCTGCGCGTAATTCGAGGAGAGTTCAAGGTCAATCAAGGCGGGCGAGAAAAATATGAACGTAAACACGCCGATTGTTACTTGGTCTAATCCTGTTCAGGTGTTATCTCGTACCATCACACGTGTTTTGGCGGATTGGTGTCGGCCATGATGAGTATTGCAGACGATGGAACGACTCCTCTAACAAAATGTTCACCTGAGCCGTAGTATCGTTTTTGAAGCGGGAAGCTCAAAAAACCGCAAATTTCTTACGCAGATTGTGAAGTTATGAGTGCATTTCAGAGTTTGCCGATGCGCTCATCGTGATTTTTGAGGCATTATCTATAAGAAACAACTCTTAGTTTTGCTCTAGCAAAAGTTTGCAACAGGCCCATTAGCAAAACGGAACCAGCGCGATTACAGTATTTTCAACATCGCGCAACTTCTTCTTTTCTTTTTTAAACACTTAATATAAGTACACTATTAAATTTACAAAATATCTTCCTATAAAATTGATAATTTTCTTATGAGAAGCATCGGAAAGATTTTTTAGACAATGATGAAGAAGCAACATTTTTACAAAACTGTAATCGCGCTGGTTCTTTTTTGCCTAATGCGATCCAATAAGTTCACCAAGATTAAGTGGTAGTTTTCAAGATTTTTCATAGATAATTAACTCACGAAAAGCGAGTTCAAAGTCTCGTAACATTCCTGAATAAATAAATTGAGGGTGGCTGAATCTGGCAATTTAAGAAACGCTTGGTCATTCAGGACATTTTAGTTCGTACATTGGTCCTCAAGAGCTTGGGTCTGATGAACCAATTAGAGAGCGGTACGGACATCGCAATATTTTGCCTGTAAGGCCAATGCAGAAATCCTACCACAAACAACTAGCAATACTGCTGTGCCAAGGAAGAACGCCATATGAACATTCAAGCGTCGCCCAATTTCCTCAGATAAAATGTTTAATTTTGAGAAAAGTGATAAATATTTTTCTTGAAATTTTCAGACACTTTAAGATCAAATTACAACCAAGATTATCTGAAAAATTGGAGGTCAAATTTTCACAGATTTTCCTGAAAATTTGTGATTTCCCTAAAGAAATTTGGCAACGCCTGAAGGGCCATACCTCGTTCTTAGAGTATATCTGTATACGGGAGAGAATTGCCATCTCAATCCTTTCACTACAGAAAAAGTGTGCCACTCTCTGATTGGTCGGCTATCGTGGAGCCCCAAAGTTGGACCAATGTAAACAAACCGTACACTGGAAAAAAACACATTGGATCTAGAGTCCAGACTCTTGAAAACATTAACAAGAAAAAGGACTCTTGATTCAATCAGATGTAAGCTTAAATCAAAAGGAAATCCGCTCAAATTAAGAGGCTTGGTTCTTGATTTAAGCTTAAATCTGATTGAATCAAGAGTATTTTTTCGTGTCGATGTTTTAAGAGTCTGGACTCAAGATCCAATGTGTTTTTTTTTTTTTCCAATGTAGCCTCTCCGCTCCTAGTTCGCTGTCGGCCGATGTAAACAAACAAGATGGCGACAAAGTTCCACAAAGTTCTAGACGTGATTTTGGGTGTGATAGAAATTTTTTTATATCCAACACTGGCAAAAAAAAACACATTGGATCTAGAGTCCAGACTCTTGAAAACATTGACAAGAAAAAAATACTCTTGATTCAATCGGATTTTTGCTTGAATCAAAACGAAATCCGCTTAAATTAAGAGGCTTGGTTCTTGATTTAAGCTCGATTCTGATTGAATCAAGAGTACTTTTTCTTGTCGATGTTTTTAAGAGTGTGGACTCTAGATCCAATGTGTTTTTTTTCCAGTGAACTTTTGAATTGAGTTCGAATCGAACTTTGATGGATATTTTTTTCCGAAAATCAAGCTTTGAGTGTGATTATCATTCATTTCTCAGCCGATAACATGTGTTCCTCTGCATTCCTACTACATTTGGCCAACTTCGGAGCTCCATGATAACCTAAAACTGATGAATCAATCAGAGAGCGCATTCCCATAGCACGGCAGAATAATGGAGGCGCCCGGACGAGGATAGGCCGAAAGCCACAGGTACTCCTGGCGTGTCAGGTGGTCGCCATGGAGTGTGCCGTGGGAGGCGCGGTTTCGGGTCTTCCATTGCACCGCGTCGGTTCCCACCTGTGTCTCACCTGCGCCTCCCACCAGGTACCTGTGCTCACCTTAGCGTGGCCGCGGCACCATCGCGCCTCCCAACGGCCAATCATCGGTTGATCCGCCGTTACCTGTCCCGCGACTTTGCCCACCGCCACCACTCGTAGTCCCGGATAAGAGTCTGTTTCCACCGTGTCCTGTCTCCAGGAGCTTTTCAACCGTGAGGAACGAAATCCGGTCTTTCCGATGGCAGATCGAAGTAGGCGCTATTTGATTCGTACTGGAGGTCATTTTGCTTTAATGTTTGCTCTGCATTTTGTTCTATTTTCTATTTTTCGGGTTTTTTCAACATGGACTGATGAAAATATCACCCAAGTTTCCGCAAAACTAATTCAAACACACACACCCCCTCCCCCTCCCCGTTTTTGCGTAAGGCTACCCATTTCGTTAACACTGGAGAAAAAGTAGCTTGGATCTAGAGTCCAGACTCTTGAAAACAATGACAAGAAAAAATACTCTTGATTCAATCAGATTTTTGCTTGAATCAATAGGAAATCCGCTCTAGATTAAGAGGCTTGGTTCTTGATTTAAGTATAAAAATCCGATTGAATCAGGAGTATTTTTTCTTGTCAATGCATGTTTTTAAGAGTCTGGACTCTAGATCCAAGCTACTTCTTTTCCAGTGAACACTTGCCCCTTTTTTCCGTGTTTTCAGGTAGGTTCTATTTTCTATTTTTTTGGTTTTTTTTTCAACATGGACTGGTACAAATATCACCCAATTTTCCCACAAAGCTGATTCAAATACCCCCTTTCCCGGTTTTGCTTAAAGCTACCTTTTTCTCTAAAATTAATCACGATTCTTCTAGATTCGTCAGGTTTTATCATCGGCTAATTTAAATATATCCTAATTTTCGCACAAAGCCGTCTTATCCGCGGGGTCCGCCCACGTAACCGCGACCTTGACGGCGGGCGGGCCACCTCCACCTCGTCGTCTGGGAATCGCGAATTTTTTTCGTCTCTCTCACCCCCCCCCCTCCCCCGGATCTGATCCCCACCTTCTCGTAAACAACTCGACAATGCCTATCCGTCTGCAACCCGCCCGCACGTTTGACCGGCTCCGACCCGATCCAATTTGACTCTAATTTATGTGGATTTCTTTCCCTTGTTCCTCGTTTCCATGTTCGTTATCCGTTATGATTTTCTTGTTTTTTTCTCGTTCCTCGCGGGTACCGTTTCAACACCGCGACTAATTTGCATCTTGTCGACTCGTTCCTGTGGGTGTCCGGGCTCCGTCGCACAGTGGATTTAGTCCATATAGGAGAGGTCGGACAAAATTTGGAAACTTTAAACGCTTATAACTCCGTTTATACAAAACTTTGAGGGTCTGACAGTGGTTTCATTGGTTTTCTCGTGGAATTTTCTTCCGGAAGCACTCATTGATATTTAAAATGTGACGAAATAAACATTAAAATTTACAGTTTTAGTCAAAAATATCATGTCCGATTTCTCTAATCGACTCGATCCACTGTGCGCCCCGCGTGTCGAGTGCGGAGGCTCGCCGATGTCGATTGATCGGGGTATCGAGAATCTTCGATGTTCATTTTGATCGAGGTTGTCAGTCAAGGAACTGAAAATAAATTTGAAACATGATTGGGACCGTCTGCGGAAAAGGAGACTTAAGTCCGCAGTAACAAGAAGAATAAGGAGATATATAATAAAATGTAGGCATAGTTCAAAGTAATTGTGGTAGTACCACGACGTCTGAGTTATTAACCTAATTTATCAGGGTGCTCCACAATCAATTGGAAACAAGTTGGGTCTTAAGCCCAACCTCTTTTTTTCCTTGTATCGTTTAACAAAAGAGTTTTGGAATTATTTTGTAAAGCCGTTGCTACGCTCCTGTATTGCACCTATCAGCTTGTTTTACTTTCACGATCTCTAACTTATCACACATTTTCACCTAATTTTTCTTTCTAACTAATTTGTTGTTGCATCTATGTTTCAGGTAAGATGTCAGACTTCTCTTTGTGCAAAATTCCATCTCTGTGTAAGTTTCAACTTTGCTCAATTCTTTTTGCCTGCAAATTCTTCCAGTTTTTGTGAAAATGAAAAGAACAATCATCATCTTAGCCTATGTTTAGTTTTTTCCGTAGGTCAATTTTATATACATGTTACCGAGCCGAGTTCCGTGGGTTAAAAAATTAATTTCGTATAACGTGAACATAATTTCCTTTTTCTTAACATTCTTTAGTAGAATAGACCGTTAAACGCAGATTTCAAAGAGGAAAGAAAGCATGTTTAAAATCTACGAGATGGGAAAACCTTTTTTTTTTTGTTCATTATAACTAAAATCGATGTAAATTTATCTATGTTAGAGAAAAAAGATAAAGAAACTAATTACAATTTCAAAAATCACTCCATTTTGACGAAAAACAAAAAATCGACGGCAAGCTATGCAACATAAGAGACCAAAATTTTTACTTTCTCGCTCCCATAGGGTAGAGAGGAAGTATTGTCATCCTCCAAAAAAAAAAAAAAAAAAAAGTTGAAATTTCATCATTTCTAGACGTTTTAAGGTCCCAGGAGTAAAAATAACCATACTTGAAAAAATGTGTGTCCGTCCGTGTGGCGTCCCCCAAATCTGTCTACAGCGATATCTCAGAATCTATCTGTTCGATTTCATTCAAAATTGGCACAGGACACCATATCTATGGTCTCCTTATGCACGTCCAACGATTTTGAGGTACGCTAAAATTTGGGGGGGCTACGCTCAATTGTCCATTTTTAGCAAAATCACACGGAAAGCTCATTTTGAAAGACTGTAAATTTTGAAAAATGTCTTTAATTCTTTAACAATGGGCATCAAGCACATCACCTGGGTCATTAATTTAAGTTCCAAAAAGATCTTTGGACTAAACTCAAAATTCAAGAGATACGAGGCCCAAAAGTAGGGCACTTTGCTCCGCGAAACAGCTCATTTTTAAGGACTGTAAATTTGAAAAAAAAATAAAAAAAATGCCTTCAATTCTTCGAAAGTTGGCATAAGAGCACCACCTGGTTCATTAATTTAAGTTCCTATGAGGTCTTTGGACTAAACTAAAAATTGAAGGGTTACGCGTCATATAGCGAGGAGAGCACTTCGGTCACACGGAGAGCTCATGGACTGTAGATTTTGAAAAAATGCCTTTAATTCTTTGAAAGTTGGCTCAAAAGCACCATCTGAGTCATTAATTTAAGTTCCTAAAGGATTCATGGACTAATCTCATAATTGCAGAGGGGCCGATAGGAAACGCTCAATTCTCTGATAAATGAGTCGGAGCGCTTCTAGATAATAGCAGCAAACGCTTTGAGTCAGGTGAAACCTAGGAATTCAAATGCATTATATAATGCATCATATACTATTTCCAAAATTACTCCGTAGGTAATCACAAAGCAAAATTAGACAACTAATTAGATACATACTCACATTACAAAGGTACTATGAATCATCAAGCTAACGCCATGAACTGACACTTAGATCTTTATTAAAAACTAATATGTTTGTTGTTAATGAATTTAGAATCCCGGCAGATTCCATCTTTTGCGGTTCCTTTTTACGAGGTACTAAGCACAAATATAATGTAATAATTCGGCACAAATATGACTGATTTAATGCTTGTTAATGAAGGAGGTTATAATTGTTATAACGTGACGTTTGTTGACTTGTCTCTGGTTGACGTTTGTCGATGGCGCTCTCTATTGTTTTCGCTTTGAGTTACGGGGATACGCGGTAAGGAGATGGCGCTCCTGGCGGGCGTGTCGTGAACCTTCCAGCAGGTAGATTCGCCCGCCAAATTTAAAATTTGGGAGATGCTAAGCGAAAACCGTTTAGTTTTAAGACTATTTGAACATCGAATAGTCATTCTACCCATTCAAGTAGATATTTGATGGCTTTTGACCGTGCTTAAGGAGAGATTATAATATAAAATCGTTTCTGAAGTATGATGTCAATGAATCTAATGGATCCTAATGAATCGTAGAAAAGCTAAGATTTTTACGGATCGCCATCTTTGACAGGAGACTTAGTTAATCAATTACATATTTAATTGAAGATGCCTCATAAAATCAACAAGTCGAGTCCGAATATATGAATTCACCACATATCGCGAAGACATTTACAATGAAGTTCAATGGTTTGAATAAAAATTTCATAACTATTATCCTGTGATCAAAATTCCAATCAAACTTTATGATTTTGTAAAATTGGCAGTATTTTTCTAAATATTCCAGTAAAAGTGTCTATGCCGGCGCGAAGCGCCGGCTCGAGCGAGAAAGTCCCGTGCGGTCCCCGCACCAATCCGCTAAGCGGATGGGGGGGCGAAGCCCCCAAATGCCGGCGCGTAGCGCCGGTACGCGGCGCGAAGCGCCGCGCATAAATTGGCCGGAGGCCAATTTTTTTAAAATTAATGTTTTTGGCTGTGTTTGTTTGAACTAGTAGAAGGTGGCATTTTTGCGCGGTAAAGAAAAAAAATTCCTAACTTGAATATCTTAACAGTTTTTTTCTTAGAATTTCCTCCCTGAAATTTACGAGTTTTTCAAATTCTTTTACAGCCAATTCTACACCAGGGTTCCGTTGAAACGGCGCTACAATCCCCGAATAAGAAAACTTAAAGCCATTAAGTCTGCCAATTATAGCGGCGCTATGGGCGATCTTAGAAATACTCAACGTTTTTTCCTACGAGCAAATGCTCGGACTGCAAAATATGATGAGCACATCTTTTTCTTTCCTCGTTGATGTAAATCTATCATCGCATCTCACAAATGGGAGAGCGGCAGTCGGAATGCCACAATCAAAACCGGGATATTCTTAGATTCACCTAGAAAGAAGGAAATGCTGAGAGCGGGCTTCACAATCTCAGAAGAATATGTATCTACGCTGTCGTGCTAGGGAAAAACGCCGTATGAGCCTTCAGACGTTGCCACGTTTCCTTTGATAAAAACAGAATTTACTGGGAAAATTGCGAATATTATTTTCCAAAATTTGCAGACAATTTTGTAAACAATTTAATCTAAAATATTCGAAAACTTTAAGGAAAAATATGCATGAATGCTGTCGAAAATATATGTTTTATCGAGGGAAATTTGGCAACTCTTGAATGTTCATACGGCGTTCTTCCTTAGCACGGCAGTACGGCCCCTATTCGCTATTCTCCAGGCCCACGTTATCCCATATCCAGTGATTTATATACACTCGTTCCAGGGAGCCTCGGGGCTTTTGAAAACGGAATTTTGAAAGCCGCACCGACGCGACGGAGGTGTGGACTGAGTGATCCCGGTGTTGCCAGAGAGTGATAGAAAAAAAATTAATTTCCTACATCGCAGCAAAATTTCATGAAATTTACAATCTTGAAACTTCACGTGGAATATCTTTGGCAATGGAGAATTTGCCCTCAAAATTATTAGTTCATCTGAGAGTTCTTATTGAGCAGATTTCACAGTATTTTATATAATTTTTTTCTGATGTAGGAAACAGCTAACTAGGAATGTAGTAAAAATAGCTTTAAAAGTGAGAAAATGCATCGCCTTGTGACGTCATCTGGCGGTATGTCTCATTTAAACACATGCATTTTAGCTGATTACATAATTTTGTCATATTTCCTCCAATAATTGTTCAATTTATGAATTAAGGGTATCCTCTTGTTCAGTTCACTCAGAATGAGTAGTTTCCACTTTAACATGAAAATCATCAAATTTAGACACCTGCAAATTCTTAATTTCCGTTCGTGAAATATAATGAAGAGTACTAATGTTTTCATTTTTTTCAATGGTTATCCCACGCTAAATAATTTTATAAAATGGTGCCTACGTCGTTCATCTTACTGAGTTATGTCACTTCTGGTTTTACCTATGAGAAAAAGGGATGAAAATCAATCACGAGTTAAATGCAAGAAGTGCAACATTTCGTGGAATGTTAGTACATTTAGTGTGGGCTGCATACTCTGCCCCTGAAGTGAATGTTACATATTTTTAAACGAGTTCACTGCCTCGTAAAATTTCATTTGATATTGCACTGAAATTTCTAATTTTTCCTAGGTTTCTCTCATGCCTCCCTGACTGAGCCCTATGAACTACTTCCTTTTTCAAAGAACAAACATAAATGTGGTTTAATAATTTTAACTTTCGCCGCCGCGCCGCGCTGACCGCACTATGTTTGGCGCAATGCGTGAAGTATTCTTACAGTCTTGTATGCGCTCTGCGTTTCACGCCGACCGCTGCTGCACGCACTGTCTTTGACGTAATGCGTGAAGTATTCATGCAGTCTTGTAGGCGCTATGTGTTTCACGCCGCCCGCTGCTGACCGCAGCGACCGACTGTCTTTGACGCAATGCGTGAAGTATTCAGGCAGTCTTGTAGGCGCTAATATGTGTTACATGCCGATCGCCGAGCCGCGCCGAGGGTTTCTCCTTTTCGTTTCAAGTTCTCTCATCATTGCTCTCTGCGCCGCGCCGTTCCAGGCCAAATTCCGTGTTCGGTTTCTCTCCTAGTCTTAACTCGACTAATTAAAGGTGCTGTCTATTGACGACAAAATTAGAGTTTTACTCTCAGGAAATGAGAGATTTTGTCACCTTTCCTCGTTTGTAATTTTTTTTCTGAATCCAATTTTTCTTTATAGCTACATTTAAAAAAATTGCAAAATTTGCCGCCCCCTAAATTTGCCGCCCCCTAAATTTGCCGCCATGGGCAGCGGCCCATGTTGCCACCCCCTTAATCCGGCCCTGTAGCTCGTACAATTCATACATTCAAGTAGAGGAAAACGTCTGCTTCAATTCCAAACGTAAGAATTAATACTTTCTATTCTTACATTTTTTTTATTAAACACAAATTAATTGCAATTCCCGGCAATGGACCACTAGACAAGGTACGAATTTAAGCAATCTGATACATGTTTCTTAACCAGAATTTCACGTTTAAACACGATTCCTACAACGAAAATTACTGAAACCAACTCCTAAGGAAGATATTAACGTTTTTATTTCACATTGGTTACGAGGAATTTGAACTGCCCGCTCACAAGAAACTCAAAGCTCTACGTGAGTCAAATCACGCACTTCAATGGTTTCAGCAAGCTTCTCAATCGAGCAATGTTCATTTCCCACCATGTGTTGTTCAAACTATTAGCAATTTGCTATGGCTGAGCCAAAGCGTCAAGATCGCGATTGCCAGATTTTTATATCGTTGAGACTGTCATGATAATGTTTAGCGCGCGGTGTGAATCACGTAGAGAATTGAGTTTTCATGAGCGGGTGGTTTGAATTCACGCACCAAGAAACATTAAATATCTTCGTGAGGAGTTAATTTCGGTGATTTTCGTTGTGCGCATCGTGTTCTACGTGAAATTTTAGTCACGAAACATGTATCAGAATGCTGAAATTCGTACCTTGTCTAGTGGTCCATTGCTAATTACCTATGACATATTCATTTTCAGTGGTAAATTGAAAACTGCTGATCTTCTGCCACACTTTAAAAGTGCGTGAACGTATTTGGTGTGGGGTCTACTTCATTCGAACAATTTTCTTTTATTATGATCAGGAGTGTTGAATCCATCTTTGTTTTGCCGCAACTACTCGGGACCAAAAGTCAAAAACGTTACAGCAGTTCCCTCAGCCTGCTCTTGTAATTATGGAGTGCGGAATATCTACAATTCACGACCTTTTTGTGGGGACGTCTCCATAATTATTAGCGACCTTTTTGCGAGGAAAAATGAAGAAAAGTCTTTTCCCCCCGTAACCTTCGCATGAATTCGAACCCCGTAGCAAAATCGCTTCAATTCATATCAACACAAGAACATCTCGCATTTCTTTCTTGACATTTACCTTGACTTTTCTTTATTTCTACACAATACCGTCAAGATGTCAAGCCGGAATATTCGTTAAGTTTTTTTTCACAAAACATGAAGCATGATCGGAGATTTTGAAACGCTGCAACCTATTTAGTGTTTTTAGAGCGCAGCCTTCGAGGAGTTGTTTCACGTGCAAACGAATTTGATGAGATCGATTTTTTTCTCTCCTGATCCGACAAGCGCGCGAGGCCATAGAGGTGACTTGGATGTCATCGACGGGTAACATCTGGAAGTCATATTCAGACAAGCGCCCCCCCCCCCCCCGCATCCTCCCCAATCAAGGTATCGGGGACAAGCTATTTGACATCCACGCGCCTATACCTTCATTCATATCGACTCATATTAAAAAAAACGCCCGTGTATGAAGTCCCGATTCTTCGAGGGCACCTGCATCGCAGTGAAAATACAGAGTATCTAGAGTTAAGGCTGGCGAAAGGGTGAATTTTCACCAGTGGCGTGGCGTGCTTTGCGATATATCGATTAATCTGTCATTTAAACCGATGGAAAAGGATCGATACATAGGGTGTGTGCATCGATTCTTTGGCATAGCTTCAAATGGGGAAGTATCGAAAATCGATCATTTTCGCCTGGCCACTGATTTTCACCCATTCACACGAAGAGGAAATTTGCCCTTTCGGTCTGTGAGTGCATGGTCTTTCCTGTCTTTTCCCTTCACCAGGTTTCCAGATCAGTGTTCTGTGGTGATGTGGTCGCCATTATCAGAAGGTTCCAGGTTTGATTCCCGGTTCGGTAACCTCAGTTCAATGGTTTCAAGCACGGACCAACCGGGACTGAGTGTAAAAATAAGGATCAGGGATTAAGCGTGTGTGCATCGCAGTCAGTGGCGTGGCGTGCTTTGCGATATATCGATTGATCTGCCATTTTAACCTACGGGAAAGGATCGATTAACAGGGTGTTCGCAGCGAACACCTTAATAATCGATTCTTTACCACGAATTCAAATGGGGAAATATCGATAATCGATCATTCACGCCACGCCACTGACAGTGAAAATGCAGGGCATCTAGAGTTAAGGCTGGCGAAAGGGTGAATTTTCACCAGTGGCGTGGCGTGCTTTGCGATATTTCGATTGATCTGCCATTTAAACCTATGGAAAAGGATCGATTAACAGGGTGTTCGCAGCGAACACCTTAATAATCGATTCTTTACCACGAATTCAAATGGGGAAATATCGATAATCGATCATTCACGCCACGCCACTGACAGTGAAAATGCAGGGCATCTAGAGTTAAGGCTGGCGAAAGGGTGAATTTTCACCAGTGGCGTGGCGTGCTTTGCGATATATCGATTGATCTGCCATTTAAACCTATGCACTGAGAAAAAACTATGGTTTATAAACCTATTAGAGGTAAATATGGAACACCTATAATAGTCGTAAATAAACTAATGATTCTCGGTCTGTGAACCATACTAAGGTCTCTGTACCTAATTAAGGTACCCCGTACCATAACTAAGGTATATGTGCTATTATTATATGTAGAGGTACTACTATTAGTGGTGTTCCATATTTACCTCTAATAGGTTTATAAGCCATAGTTTTTTCTCAGTGTGGAAAAGGATCGATACATATGGTGTTTGCAACGAACACCTTAATTGAGAATCGATTTTTTGGCATAGCTTCAATTGGGATTTTATTGGAAATCGATCATTTTCGCCTGGCCACTGATTTTCACCCATGCACACGAAGATAAAATTTGCCCTTTCGGTCTGTGAGTGCATGGTCTTTCCTGTCTTTTCCCTTCACCAGGTTTCCAGATCAGTGCTCTGTGGTGGTGTGGTCGCCATTATCAGAAGGTTCCAGGTTTGATTCCTGGTTCGGTAACCTCAGTTCAATGGTTTCAAGTACGGATCAACTGGGGCTGAGTGAAAAAATAAGGGATCTGGGATTAGCCCCTAAGCTCCTCAAGGCTACTAAAAATGATAGAAAAAGTCAGTAAGTTGAAATGTTTTTAGCCAATGCGCGTTAAAAATCAGCATTAAGTTGAAAAGCTCATAGGAGCACAATTTGCCCTCAAGAGATACGCCGTTTGGTGCAACACGAGTAACGACCATTCAGGAAGGCAACTGCAGAAGCGTATATCTTTGAGGGAAAATGGACCACTAGAAAAGGTACGAATTTCAGCATTCTGATACATGTTTCTTTATCAAAATTGCACGTAAAACACGATACGCACAACGAAAATTACCAAAATCAACTCCTGACGAAGATATTTAATGATTTTTGATGCGTGAATTCAAACCACCCGCTCATGAAAACTCAATGCTCTACGTGATTCACATCGCGCGCTAAATGTTTATCATGACAGTCTCTGCGATGTAAAAATCCTCAACTTCAATCTTGACTATTTGGCTCAGCTATAGCAGATTACCAATAGTTTGAACAACACATGGTGGAAAATGAACATTGCTCGATTGAGAAGCTTGCTGAAACCGTTGTAGTGCGCGATTTGACTCACGTAGAGCTTTGAGTTTCTTGTGAGCGGGCAGTTCAAATTCCTCGTAACCAATGTGAAATAAAAACGTTAATATCTTCGTTAGGAGTTGATTTCGGTAATTTTCGTAGTGTGAATCGGGTTCTACGTGAAATTCTGGTTAAGAAACATGTATCAGAATGCTTAAATTCGTACCTTGTCTAGTGGTCCACTTTTTCCCTCTGTATTGAGATTTTCAGCTTTATGCTGATTTTCAACGCACGTTGGATGAAAAAATTCCAACTTACGACTCGTGCGTCCACCGCAATCACTTCGAAAAAAAGAGGTCCTGATTTACTTCACGAAAGCTTATTAGGAAATTGGGAAACAAATTCTGTGAAAATACGCATGCTTGCCTGCTTCTAATCTCATGTGATACGTAAAAGGCAAAAGTTGGCTCTTTCGTCCTACCATTTCTCAAGCACCCATAAAATGGCAATGAAAATACGGGGGAATATTGCATATGCTCTATTATTTAAGGAGACATGCGAGTCTCTTTGATACCATTAATTATTGTCCAGTTCCTATGAAAATTATTCCCGTAATGAACTTTCATCAGCGAGAGGACAAAGGGAGACCTCACAAATTACATTTCGTACTTTTTCGGCATTTTTGACACCCCCCCCCCCCTCCCCTAGAGCGTTACGTAGGTTATAAACGCTCCTTATCAGTCCGCAAGAAATTTTGGCGCGTTTTTTCATTTCGGTTCTCCCAATGCCTGATGTATGCAATAACTCAACGTTCGGTCTTGTTCTAGATGGGAATTTGACGTTCTGTTCAGCTCATGCACTTGCCCAAACTGTTAGCTTTACGTAATCGTTAGTCCTTTATCAGCGACATTTACAGCGCCATGCATTCCCCATATTCGAAACGTCGTATCAACATGCATTGTTTGCCCCCCTGTTTTTATCAATGCGCGTGGCAGAACTGTGGCGTTGTGAAGGAGACAGCTACTTCCGAGATCATCATGGCGTATTGACGCGAACTTTTTACTGCAAATGATCGAAGCCAGCTTAAAGGTGGAGAAATGGTGCTAGGTTCACACCATTTTACGGAGAAATCAAAGCCAGAAAGTTCCAAAAATTATAATTAGAGTCATAAATTAACCTTTTTAACTCTATAATGAATACCAGCACAAAAACTGAGGGTGTGGACCCAGCACCATTTCTCCACCTTGTTACGTACAGTATTCGGGCCACTTTCTAGTGGTGGCACACGAGGACACCCTTTGTTCTGAACTAAACAATTATTGGAGAAGATATGACAAAATGAGCTAGTCTGCTAAAATACGTGTGTTTAAATGGGAAATGCCGCCAGATGACGTCACTAGGCGGTGCATTTACTCATTCTTAAATCTATTTTTATATTATTTCCCATATCAGAGAAAAATTGAAATCAGCTTTTTAAGTACTTTCAGATGAGGCAATAAAAAATTTGCATGCAAATTCTCCATTCCACCATCCTAGCATACTAGGCCTGTTTTTCTCGGAAACAAAATTCGTCCCAAATTTTTTTCGGACTGGGGCGTCCAAATCTCGAAATCAAAATACATCGGCAGAATTCGCCTCAGATGTGACTCCAGCGTCGCGTCGGGCATGATTCTGTCATCATCGCAAGGAGCCGGACTCATTTTCATTGTGCGAGGCTCTCGGAATGAGTCATCTTCGATTTGCATCATTTTCGTCCCGCTTGTCTCATCACGATCCCAGCGCACCCCCACTCTCCAACTTTTTCGCGGCCATGTTGCCAACTCCAGGAAAATTAACGCTGTTTCGTGACTGTCTACAGGGAAAGGTATCTCAGTGCCCAAAGACACTATTTTTCTGAGGAGAGTTTTATGTCAACGAGATTTGAGTTCCTACCCAAGAACCAATAGATCGTGTTCGATACATCAATCAGCAGGCCGATTATCGAAATTGATAGACAAAGCTACAGACATGGAGATGTGGAGGGATCCTATTGGTGGAAACGGGTGGTTGCAATGGACAAAGGAGGTAGGTAATAGACTAACTAACGGCATCCCACGAGAGACCCGACAGTCAGTCTATCATTTTCTCCCTTTGTCTATAGGAACCACCCATTTCAACCAATAGGCTCGCTCCGTACTCTCTATGTCTTCTTTGTTTATAGCTTTGTCCATCAATTTCAATAATCAGTCCGCAGGTGAAATTGTTTATCAATATCAATTGGTTCAAAACATAAACATAGCCTCCAAAGTCCATTGAGTAATCTGACAGGACGGATTTTTTGAGATCGATTTTCTATTCGTATGGGTACTAATTGGCCAAGAGTAGTGAAATTTTGTGGAAAACCGATGAAAAAAAATGTGGAAAGCCCGCGTGTAAATTTGGAAGCTTGGAAGATTCTGGACCCCTGCCTGGAACTAATTCTTCACATTTTAAAGTTCTTAGATTAGTCACAAAGCCATTAAACAACAGAAAAAAAAGAAAAAAAAGTTCTTAGCTCACAATGCACATCAATTCATGATTTGAGAAGTTTATCTAGTGATCAGTGACAAGTAATTTATAATTTGGATCTCAAGACACTGTAAATTTCACGAAACTGTCCATTTCCGGATGGGACCAATTGGAATATATTTCGCAATGAGAAACAACAATCCCTGACTCGTCTGTTAAAACTCTCATATGCATAGAGGAACTAATAGTGCATACGCTATACCACAACTGCACTGAAAAAAAATTCTCAGCGTTTTTACCACGGTCCGTTGGTACCTTTACCATCTCACTTTTTACTACCAATTATTGGTAATTTTACAAAGACAGACTGGTAAGCTTACCTAAAAACCGGTATTTTTACTGTTTCTTTCAGGTAAGAATACCACTTTTATTGGTAATCAATTCCCGGTAACTTTGCCATTTTATCTCGGTAATTCTACCACAGGCGATAAAAAATATTGGCGTTTTTACCAAGGTCCAGTAAAATTACCGAGAAAGTTCATTAATTTACCGAGATTTCTCGGTAAAATTTCCAATTACATAAATGGTAATTTTACCAAGAAAAAAACTGGGATCAAATAGAACCCTGAATTCTTGGTAATTTTACCCTTTTCTTAGTAAATACACCGAGATTTTTTTATCAGTGAGCCAGAAATTATGGTTCCTAATCACAAAAAGTAGTCCATTCTCGAATCGGCAACGACGTGAGATCATCAAATCTGCACGGAGTCGCTTTAATCCAGCAGAATTGCACCAGTTGTTCGTCCTCTAATCAGGGCAGCTTTGAGTCCTCCCCGCTTCCCTCGCCCTCGTCCCGCAGGACCGGAGCCCTGCACCCTGCCTGAGCCCTGCGTGCCGATTTGTGTCAAGTGCGGACATCTCTCAACCCTCCCCCACCCCTCCCATCACCGTAAGGGAGCCAACGTCACAGGTGCCAAATTGGACGCCATTCATGGAACACCTCCTTAATTCTGGGAGCGAGGAGTTCGATTTTCAGTCAGGGATTGTGAAAACTGGGGGGTGGACCCTGCGGCTCCTGCGCTGCCCAACCCCCGGAGGACGCCCCGCGATCTTAAAGGGTTGCCTCCTGGGTCATATTATACCCTGTAACGTCGAATCGTAGGATTAACGCGTAAAACATAATGCTTGAGGCGTTAACGCCGCCATGGGCCGCGGCCCATGGCGGCAAATTTAGGGGACGGCAAATGTTGCAATTTTTTCAAATGTAGGTAAAAAAAAATCGGATTCAGATAAAAAATTATAAACGAGAAAAGGCGACAAAAGCTCTCATTTCCTGAGAGTTAAAGTATAGTAATTTCTAATTTGTTCGTCTTTCGGTGATACAAGAGACAGCGCCTTCCATTAGTCTAGTTGAGAGAGAAACCAAACACACAATTTGGCCTGGAAAGACGCGGCGCAGAGAGCAATGATGACGAGGACTTTAGACGAAAAGGAGAAGCCCTTAGCGCGCCGGTCAGCATGAAACACATATTAGCGCCTACAAGACTGCATGAATACTTCACGCATTGCGTCAAAAACAGTGCGGTCAGCGCGGGGGCGGAAATTAAAATTATTAAACCACATCCATGTTTATTCTTTCGTAATTTTTTCGTTCCTTTCTTATTAATGAAAGGCCTTGTCTACACAGAGATAGGTTTACGGAACTTGACTTTCGCGCAAAGTTCCGTGAACTTTGACTGCTAGTGTTGACAGGGCTTTCACAAAAAATGTGCCCAACACGAGAAAACGCGTCTTATGTACCCCACCTCCTCCAGCACGTTCACTTGATGGTTTGTATCGATGTGTCAAAACGAATGAGAAGGGGGCGGCAAAAAACAGGCGGCCCATGGGCGGCAAGTAGGTAAATCCAGCCCTGCACCGAGGGCTTGCGTTGTTTTGTGTTATATGTACTTCCCGTTTCAACTAAACTTTTGTGTCGAGTTTTCTCTCCGTGTGAGGCCACTTGGAGGCTTTTTCCACATTTTCAAAAACTTAGCACTTTTCGTACCGATTTTTGAATGGAATCACGCAGTTTTAGGCCCTTCCCAACACAAATAAATCTGAGGTCTTACAGTGCGTGCGTTTTTGAGCTATCATTTCACACAGATTTGAATATTCTCCAAGTAGAGTTTTAAGCGCTCAGCCGATAGGCAGCGCTTTTTGATTTCGTTTTGCCTCTGAGTACTAGTATACTAGTGCTAATGCGTTTAAATGGCGCACCAGCTCATCGATGTGTAGGCTTTTTGGGGGGGGGTCCATTTTTAAAATAAATAAAGCTGTGAAAACTGTATTTTATGCTTTTAACGTAATGCGCAGGTAGTTTCGATCGTTTGTCTATAAGAAAATGTCTTAGCGGTAGAGTAATTCTTATCGAAATTGATGGTTGAACTCAAATGAAGCCTAAAAAAAACGCGCCTGATGAGCTCAACGGTGAGCTCATTTTCGGGAAACAAAAATACGCGTTTACGGTTTCCTTGGTAACCTTTGTTTCCTATCAGCTGATGTTTTATTTCCATTTCCCAGCCAAGTCGACGGAGTTTATACTTCCTTTCTTCACTAAATACATTTACTAACACCTGAGCGCTTTTCTAATACGTCAGTATTAGAACTTTCCCGCTTGTTTTATTTTTCGGCGAATCCTGGAGTAATTCTAATGAATATCAGCACCTCGTCCTTTTTGACCAACGCCACTGTCCAAACCGAATGAACCGCAGCAGGAGAAAACCGAGTTCGGTGGTTTTTTAAGGCCGCTTCGTTCGCCCTCCCTCGAAAGTTTATGATTGTGACTCACCTGAGGTATGTTCGGTGATAACGCCGGACTCGGGAAGATTTATCGCTTCGCGCCCAAATAAACAGGTTGATAACGCCACGCGCAGTGAGGGAAAACGCCGTATGATTCGATGGATGTTGCCCAGTTTCCTCCCATAAAAGCCAAATTTTCAACAAAATTGTTATAATTTTTTCATTGAATTTTTTCAAGATTTTCACTCAAGACTTGTACCGGCATTTCCAAAAATTCTGAAGAATAATATTGATAATATATCTCTTAAATTGTTATTCTGTACGTAGAATCTCGGCAACATCTGATAGCTAATACGGCGTTCCTCTTTAGTCCAGTAGTGTGAACTTGCTGCGATTATATTAAACGAGGTGAAATCGAGGCACCCGCGGCGCTTCGTTTCTCGCGTTCAGATCTCACGTGGAAATGATATAATTTAAAAACCGCATATCTCTGCTTACGATTGAGTAGACGGATTTAACCTGAATCAACCTAACTACATTTCACGTAGCCTTTTGGTACCGTGCATTATGTCTTAACGGAGAACTGAACTCTTTAATGCCTTTCAACTATATGTGAACTACCCTGGATAGTGAAGAATATGCTCACAAATTATCAAGTTTCAGTTTTTTTTTACTTTTCTGTTTAATACAAAAATCACAATACATATGGCGACGCCTGACGTACCTAGGCTGATTCCGCTGATATCCGTCTAACTAACAACTCCTTTTCTACATTATTTTTATCAATGTCTTTGGAACGAAAATTGGATGTATTTATGATAAATGGAACTACGTTCCTCGCAAACCCTGTGCACATAGCTAATTTTAGCATAGAAACTTCCAATTATTAAGTTTCATATATATTTTTTTTTTTTTTTTTTTTTTTTTTTTTTTTTTTTTTTTTTTTTTTTAAATTTTGTATCGTTTTGTAACACTTGATGTTTTTATTTTCTGTATTGCTCGTAAATTTTCGACCTTCCACACATTTCTTTTCGCATCATGCCACCATAGCTCTCTTGTTTCTCTCCAGAACTTACTCGCGTTGCAAGAACTATGTTCCGCGCATAGTTCCTTTTAGCATAAATACACCCAGTTACCGAGTTTTTCATCTTTAATTTTGTAATTTTATTTTTTTATCGTTTTTAAAGTTCTTCTTTTTCCAATTAGGACTAGGAGGGAAGGGTAGCCCTGTTTGTCAGGCCATATAGTATCGAGCACAAAAAACTATATAAATATTAAAAATCTGAAAATCGCCAAAAATAAAGGACTCGTCAAATCTATTAAAACATCATAAAATCTTCAATCATCCTCAGGAGGAGAGAACCAGCTTTGTACCCATCCCTTAGGCGGTCGCCCAGCCAATCATTTCAAGGGTGTTCCCCTTTTTTAAAGTTAATGTTTTTATTTTCTGTCTCGACTTGTGTCGTGGAATTTCATGAATTATTGCATAGAAACTGTCACTTTTTCTTAAAATTCTTTCCCTTTATGGCACCCTGGTTATCTTCTCTCTCCCGAACTCACTCGCGTTACAAGTTAAACACTAGCTTTCCACACTGATGGGGAGAATTCACTCGCACAAACATTTCAACAATCATTCGAACGACCTCGATCGGATGGAAAACAAAAACAAAGCCCCTCCTCACCCGTCTCCCCTTTACCCCCTTCTCCCGTTCCCCCCTTTGCCCCCTCCTCCCGTCCCCCGTGCCCTCCCTGCCCCAGCGTCCTTTTTTTCTGCAATAAAGTCACTTGTCCGAATGATAATCGGACGTATTTCTGCCAAACGGAACTATGTGCATTAAGACATGAGCCCTGAGACCCGTGTGAATGTATGCATAACAGGGCTCACGTCATAATGCACATAGTTCCGTTCGACAGAAATACGTCCAATTGATAAGGCTCTAAGCAGATGCACACGCCATTAATCACTTACTTGTCAACTGGCTCTTCGTTTCGCGTCAGTAGCGAGGGCGTGATCGCGATCAGCTATTTACGGCTGCAATTTTTATGCTATTCGCACGATGATCCGGAAGGAAGCTTTTCCAGTTCTGGAAAAGTATTTACTTCTAAAGAGAATTCGCGTGTGTCTGACATTTGATGAATTTTACGTTTTAGTAAGTGAAAAGCACTGATTGACCGGAGCACGATAATATTATTGGTTTTTAAATTGAATAACATTATTGAGGGAGCCATGACAAAATTATCTAATCCGCTCAAATACATGTGCTTAAAAATGTGGAATACTTCTTGATGACGTCACAAAGTGGTACATTTTCTCACATTTAAATCTAATTTTTTACGACTTACTACATCCTCTCTGTTCTAATAAAATCATTTTTAAGACGCTCGATAGGCAGGGTTTTTTTTTTTACTTTAAGTCGTTGATGAGGTACCTTTTTTAATTTTTTTATTTGCTTTTACAGGGTGTCTAGCATCAGGAGTTTCCCGATTTTCTCCAATTCTATCAGGATGCGAGGTCAAACAGGGTTTGAGGAAAAATCAGTCGTAAAATCAGGATTTGAGAAAAGTCGGCCGTCCGATCGGATTTTCTTATCGAGCTATTTTGGTGAAGTTACATTATCTTTCTCTGCAAAAAATCAGGATTTGGAAAAATTATAAAATAAGGATATAGCAGTCAAAAATCAGGAAAAATTAGGATTTTATCAGGATTTCCCAAAATGAAAGAGAAACTAGACACCCTGTTTTAGTTGTTGATGAGGTATACACTGAAAACAATAATATGCTCTTTTAGCATCTGGGGTGTCAAAATGTGTCTAGTGATCCAAAGATGTTGCCTTTACTGCCTTCGCAGTTAACTTTACATCCTATGAATGCAAATTCAACTGCGTAGGCAATCAAGGCAGCATCCTAGGATCACCGGACACATTTTTGACATCCTAGGTGCTAAAACAGCATACCATTTTTTTTTCAGTGTAATTTTTTTAAATTCTTTATTTACTTCAGGCAATTTCAATTTGTTTCGTCCGGGCGACTTCCCCGATTTCGCTGGCCGCGAAGCTGTTTTTGGGGGCATCGCAGCGTCCCAGGGCTCGCCGCGTGGCGACCAAGGGGCGGAGTTCCATTAGAAATAAGTATAGAGAAAATACTGTAAGTATACATACTGCCCCAAAAAGTAGTACTTTTACCGGTATTTTTCCCTCTTTTTCCCGGTGCGCGGACGGCGACGACCCTGTGGGAACCTACCCCCGAGTGGCGAGCCGGGGCGGGAGCGGGCGCGTGCGAGGGCTCACGTTAATTTACTTTTAAAAATCGAATTCAATTAGACGGCATTATCGCGAGTGAAAGGATCGCGGGCTCCGTGAATCGTATTTTCGCCGGCTTATCACACCCCGGCCCCGCGCCCCTCACCCCTCGGATGGCGGGCTCGCGGTCCGGAGCGGAGGGCCGGCGAACAATGCGCCCGAGGCCGAAAGCGTGCCGCCCCATCCGAAACCGGGACTCGGGCCGCCCCAGCCCCGACGAGACGTCGACGAGTTGTTCAACTCCTGCCGCGTTGCCAGGTGCCGGCAAGAACGCTTTTGTCGGGTCGGGGAAGTCTGCCGTGATAGCGAACACTGGAAAAAAACACACTGGATCTAGAGTCCAGACTCTTGAAAACATTGACTAGGAAAAATACTCTTGATTTAATCAGAATTTTGCTTAAACCAAAAGGAAATCCGCTCAAATTAGGAGGCTTGGTTCTTGATTTAAGCAAAAATCCGATTGAAGCAAGGGTATTTTTTCTTGTCGATGTTTTTAAGAGTCTGTACTCTAGATGCAATGTGTTTTTTTTCCCAGTGAAGAGATCATTTAGTGCAAAAATGAAGTTTTGAGAAAACGGGCTCAGCAGCTCCTGACCGAAAAATTTCATCCAAAGAAGCCTCCGTTCTTTGTTAAATTGCCACTAATCGTCCGAAAGACTCCTATTAATCGTTGTCGATAAGCAACTTCTTGAGCGGGTAACAAAGAAACCAGTGCGCCTGCAATGTTTTGTGTATGCAACACGAACATCCCTTGAGCATGAATAGTTGCATTAAGGCGTTGCCGTTAAGAACAGAGATATTACATTTTAAAGACCCCTAATCTAAGCAATGTAATCGCGTGACGCAGATTCTCATGAGCAACATGTTGCCCATTGATAACCGATGAATTTCGGGGTGAGAATTTTACGAGGTGCGTTCTTACAAATTAGGTCATGGTTGCTAAATCAGCTGCTCAACCCTTCGGTCATGAGTCATCATCAGGCAAATCGGAGCGATATATTCCAACAGTAACGTTTACACCTTAAGGAAGATGGCAATGTAAAGTTTCTAAATTAAATTGTCTCCACGGGCAAGTCGTCTATCGAACCCAAAAATGTGCCTAATTAAGTCGTAACCATTGAGAAAAATGTACGCCTTCTTTATTTTGCATGATCTCTGAAGGCGATTCTGAGCTTTGACTTCCGGACGTAACTTTTGCAGTACAAGGAAGATAACGGTGCAAATATATTGTCTCTGATGGCAACACTGCGCCAGATCGCAGATCATAGGGGCATGGGAAGCTGGGCTTGGGGTTTTCGTATACGGTGGTACATAAAGCACCGGTGCATGTGCGGTACATGATTATAGGTACGATTCGAGGGGGTGTCGGTGTTGGTGTGCGCAGACGGGTCTTAGCGAGGCCCCAGTCAAAATATTATTGGGACGTGCGCTCTTAGCGGAAATTGATGTGAATGTCAGCGGAAAAATCGATTTCATGGATTTGTCGCTTTGTTCCCGTGCAAACGCGCCCGCGATCCTGACTCGGGCGCAGTGGCGTGGCGTGAATTGCGATACATCGATTTTTGTGCCATTTAAACCTATGAAAAAATATCGATTATCAGGGTGTTCGCAGCGAACACCTTAGTAATCGATTCTTTACCATAGCTTCAAATGGTGAGATATCGATAATCGATTATTCACGCCACGCCACTGCTCGGGTGGGTGGATTTCGCTAGACAGCGGGAAATTGGCGGCCGCGAGAGCAGCCCGTGCATGGCTGCGAGGGATGCAAGGTCAAATATATATACTGCCGGGATAAGGAAAAACGCCGTATAAGCCTTTAGACGTTGTCAAATTTCCGTTGATTAAACGCAAATTTTCGAGGAAACTTGTGAATATTTTTCCTATATCTTTTCAAAGAATTTTAATCGCAATCACATTTAAATGGACCGCGTTCAACAGAAAGGAACCAAGCCACATCAGCTATTACCAAATTTAAGTAAGTAATTTAATTTTTTTACGAAAGAACGTTTTTGCGGATTCCTTCGAAAATTTTAAGGAATTTGCTTCGTGCTATGGAGAAAATTCACTGAAATTTGCGCAAAAATCTGCACAACCATTTTCATGTAAACAATTAAATTGCCCACTTAAATTTGGCAATAGCTGATGTGGCTTGGTTCCTTTCTGTTTATCGCGGTTCACTTAGCTCCTGTATAGAAATAAAAAATAAAAATATGCATCTTTGGCTTACCATTATATTACTAATTATGATAAATGGATGCAATATGCGTATAAACAACTTTCCACGCTTTTTAACCTGAGGATGGAGCAATGAAGCCGAAAAGTTCAAGACCAGTTTGTCCGATTGGAATAAATGTAACTTTTCCTACAAAAATAAAACGTTCGAAAGCTCATTCGGCGTTTTTCTTCGACTGAACGGAACATGCGGACGGGTCATAAAATTAGAATTGACAAAGCGGTGATAACGATGAACAGCGTTGCCAGTGGTAGGGAATTCCCTCCGGCTTCCAACCCAATATAAAACATAAATAAAACTTAAAATTGATAAATTTCGCAACTTGGGCGGGGATTTATCATTGATTATGCACACGACGACGACGACGGCAACCGAGCCCCTGTTTCTTCGGCGACTGACGTCATCACTCCGCGTAAACAATATCTAATTGGGTGAGTCCACGTTTTTTCTTACGCCTATTTACCTAGTTTCCCCCCGTCGCCGGTCCGAGATTTGTCCCAATCGGACGCAGCATGATAGAGCTGGAAAACAGTTCACGCGCACGGTTTCGCATGTTCCTGTCGTTAAAATTTTCCGCGTTGGAGAACCGTGAGAATTTGTTTGGAAAGCTCCTGCTGTATGGAAAAGCGCCGCAAAAATTCAGACGTTACATACATACATGAGAGTCGCTCTCACAGCGCTCTGCGACGCCTAAACGCCACAAAGCTCGGTCCTCCCAAAGATCATCAGGGAGTTGGCACTCCCGCATCTCATCCTCAACCCCCTGTCGCCAAAAAAGTAGTAAAAAAAAACTTCGATAAAATGTTTATTTTCGAGGAAAGTTTTGAATATTTTTCCTTGGAATTTTCAGGAACTGTCGGTGAAATTGCGAGCAAAATTATCTGAAAAATTGGAAGAAAAATACTCACAAGTTCACCAGGAAATTCGTGTTTTATCAAAGGAAATTTGGCAACGCCTGAAGGTTCATACGGCGTTTTCCTTAGCGCGGCAGTAGTTGATCAACGATCGCGGACTAGCCGTTCGCGCCTAGAGTACCTATGTAGCGAGAGTATGGACAGATCGCTTCATGGAGGGCTTAGGGCCCAAAAGTGCAGCCACCCTTCTAACCAACTTCTAACGCACCAAACACTGCCAGTCTGCAGATTCCAATTCGAACCAAGATGGCTAAGAATGTACATAAATGAGCGTTCTTCCGCAAAAATGAGTAAATTTGTGCAAAAACTAAGTCAAATACGTGCTCAATAAACGATGGTTCGTAACAATTGTATTAGTAAAGCGCTCTGGATAATTGAAATTCATAGGTTGGCTGCATTCCTGGGCCCTAACCTTATTCGCGGAGACATCGGTGAAGGCCTGATGGATTTTCGGAGTTTCACATCTGTCTATACTCTCGCTATACAGGTACTCCATTCGCGCCAGGCTGCGAATCCGAACTGCGGTTTCCGTTAAACTTCAGGAGTTCCAGAAATCGAATCCACAACCACCTGCAGTGCTCTCTCGTCGGATTGGATCACGCTCGGGAGAAAACAGCCGGTGGAATCAGAATCAGAACCAGAAATAGAGGTAGAATCAGGATCACGATTCCGTGGAAAAGAACGGAAGATCTCGGAGCGGGGCCTGAGGGGCTCTTGGAATCTCGGTCAGCACTCGCCTCGTTGCCTCTCGCGGACACGATCCCGGCGTTTGAATGGGATCGAGTGTCGGGTGTCGCAGGCCCAGGCGGCTTCCTCAAACGCCTCGGGCGTCGGAAAATTAAAAACTATGATTCATTTTTTACGTCTCTTACACGATTACATCCACGCTGAACTCGATCCGAGACCACCCAAGGCGCGCAAGGAGTGAGTCTTGCAAGAGTCCACACAGCGCCTGTGGATCTGGTGGATCGATTCATAATAAGTCTGCTTCATGCAACAGATATTGGAAAGTAAGTAGCAGGTTTAGAAAACCGGCAGTCTAGAAAACCGGGAAAGTTAGGGAATTTCTGAAACATCTACTAATCACCAAAACACCACTGATCTTCCAAATGTTAACTTCAACAAGGTTTTCAACGTTTTAGTCTGTAGGAACCACACATATCAACCAATAGGATCGCTCCATACTCCCTATGTCTTCTTTGTCTATATATTTGCCCTTTAATTTCAATAATTGGCCCGCTGGTCTGAAAGTCAGTCTCATAGCACGCAAGGAGTATGCGAATTTCCTAACACACTGAAAAAAAAACCCGGCCGTGGAAGTTGTGCCTGTACTTACGGGCTACTTAGACATACCGCCCGCGTTCCGGGCGTGGCACCTAGAGCAATCGAAGCTACGGCTCCAGCGCCCGTAACTTTCAGCCACTGAGCCCGGAGCGGACGGTATATTTCTATATAGCCCGTAGCTTATTTCCAGTGCTCTTTTTTAAAAATTTCTTACGTCCGCGAGCGCGAGCTCGCTTAATGTACCTAGAGGGGCCCCGGCCCTCGTGGAGCCTTTTTGGCCGAAGTAAAACTGTAAAAGAGGCGATCGCCCCCTGGCCTAGCCTGCTTAGCCTCCTAGAGGACTTTTCCCATACTCTTCGTAGGGGCCTCAAACATTACGAATTTCAAGGGTCCGACCGACCCAGCGGACCGATTATTGAAATTGATAGACAAAGCTATAGACAAATAAGACAAAAGAGATGTGGAGAATCTTATTGGTGGAAGCTGGTGGTTGCAATGGACAAAGGAGGTAGATAATAGCCTAACTAATGGCAACTCATGATAGACCCGATAGCTTAGTCCATCATTCTCTCCCTTAGTCTACAGGAACCACCCATTTCAACCAATAGGATCGTTCCGCACTCCCCATGTCTTCTTTGTCTATCGCTTTGTCTATCCATTTCAATAATCAGCCCTCTGCTCGGATTTGCCGGCTCCGTACTTAGAACGACATTTTCGACCATCCTCTTCCCACGCGAAACCTCCACATCAAAAATCCTCCCTCGACCCCACGACTTTCCAGACCGGAAACCTGATCCGGGGAAGGTTCCCCAAACGAGCCCGCAACTCCGACCACCCCCACGGCATCGATTCCTAAACACTTTCAAATCGAAAAGGGTTAACCCGCAAAGGTCGGGCCCCGCGGAACAACGGGGTCTAAGATACGCGCACTGATAACAACCCCCCCCCCCCTCTCCGCGATCGCGGCTTCCCCGCGCGCACAATACGGCCGGGAACGAACAAAGGCAGGTCCCAATAAAAACAGGATTTAATTGTGCGCGCAATGCAACGGTCGCATGTCGATCGCCGGGCAGGCCTGCGAGGGGAGGGGTTTTTGCGAGTAGCCCCCCCCCCCCTCACCAGCTTCCCCGTCTGATCGCTGAAGCGATTGAGTGTGCATAATACAGAGAAAACAATTTGGTTAGCGTTCGAAAAGCGTTCTTCCACCTGGCCCTCCCCATTATTCAGTCTCGGTCTTGTTCTGTCGGGCGCCCCTCCCCCTCCCCCTCCCCTCGCCGGCGGCGGCGGTGGTTTGCCCCTCTGGGCTACCTTTTTATTAACCCTCTGGATTCGACGGTGGGCACGCGAACGCCCATTGTGATCCTAGTTCTCGTGCTTTTCGCAATGTAACATGCGATGCAGCTTCGAACTCGGTGGATTCCTCTTTTTTTCTTTTCCTTTTTTTATCTGCACTGCGTGCGAAACCAGGATGAAACGGAAACGGGGTGCATCGCATGAACTTAGCTTTTCAAGCTCGATCGTAAAAGCACCTATCCGCACGGAGAAAAAACTTCGTGCGTGGGACCCGAAGTTTAGGTCGTATGGGTTTCTGAAGTTTTCGGATTGAGCATCTGAAAACTCAAGGTCCAGCTGCTGAGGTTTGGATCAAATATCTGAAACTTCAGTTCTTAAATCTGAAGTACTTCGGTTTTCACATCCGAAAAACTTCGGTTCTCACATCTGAAGTACTTCAGATGTAAGAACTGGAGTTTCAGATGTGTGATCCGAACCTCGACAGCTGGACCTAAAGTGTTCAGATGCTCAATCCGAAAACTTCAGAGATCCATATGACCTAAACTTCGGGTCCCACGCACGAGGTTTTTTTCTCCGTGTGCGAACGGAAACTAGGTAGGCGCGTTGTTTTCTGAAAGGAAACGATTGAAAAATTGCAATGAGGACCTATTGTAACCAGCTCGTTCATGGAAGCGCCAATCTGCGTAAAAAACTCAAAGATTCGTAATGTAAGTTGGAGAGCTGGCGCCACTTTTAAGCATTCTCCAGGTCCCAAATTTCGAGACGCCTGTGTGACGCCGCGGGTCAGTTTTTCGATACATAATCGATTTTTTTCGAGACACGGGTACCCGGCCACCCGATGTAAACAGAGAAGATAGGAATCACCACTGATGATAACGGCACAAATCATGAAAATCAGTCCAGTAGAACGTTTGAACTTAGCGTTACCAGATATCACGTTTCACGGAAGATACCGAAAAGTTCGTTGTCAAAATTCCAGCGGCCAGGAATCCAAAACGGATTGCTTTTTCTGTGTGTGAAGGTCTATCTCCAACCTGCAGATTATTTTGAGCATTTTAAAGAATGACTCATGGAACTTCGCAGCACGAGTCACCGGAGCTCACGGTCAGCACGAAATTCGACACGCCAGGGGCCCGCAGAGCCCCTCCCGACTCACATGGGCTCCCCCCTGTTCCCCACCCTCCCCGAGAATCCAGGTGGACAGCTGTACACAGAAGCTGTTTCAATTCTGGTTAATTATCGATACTGCTCTTATCTGGTAGTTTGTTTTCTTTCAATTTGTGCGGACGGAGAGGAATTTTTGTGCTGAGCAATTAGATGGATAAAACTACCGTGCTAAGGAAGAACGCCGTATGAACAGCCGAGAGTTGCCAAATTCTCCTAGATAAAACATGTATTTTTGACGAAAATCATGCACATTTTTCTTGAAATTTTCAGATATTTTAGATTAAACTGCGTACAAAATGTTCTAAAAATTTTGGAGAAAAAATATTCACAATTTTCTCAGTCTATTCTGTTTTTATCGAAGGAAACTTGGCAACGCCTGAAGGCTCGTACGGCGTTCCTCCTTAGCACGGCAGAACAGGTGGATACAGCGGGAGAGGGGGTGGGAGGACGCCCCCCTCTTTTCTTGATCAGTGGCGATTCTTCCAAGTTAGAGAGAGTTCAAAAAGTGAAATTATACATTTGGTAACTGCCATCATCAGGCCGATTATTGAAACTGATGGGCAAAGTTATAGACACAGAAGAGAAGAGGGATATGGAGGGATCCTATTGGTGGAAGCTGGTGGTTGCAATTGACAAAGGAGGTTGTTAATAGACTAACTAACAGCAACCCAGGAGAGATCCTATAGTTGGTCCATCATTTTCTCCCTTAGTCTATATGGAAACCACCCATGTCAACCAATAGGATTGTTCCTATACTCCATATGTCTTCTTTGTCAATAGCTATGTCCATTAATAGCAATAATCAGCCCGTAGGTGTTGCTGAAGTCGTGCAACTCTTTATCTCATACTTAACGGGCAGTCACTGGACAGAGTAGGAAAATTCTTGTAATGAATGTAATGTACGACTGGAATTGAAGGAAAGTTTTCCCCAAAAAATTTCAAGTGGCGGAGGCATTTGAGTTGTCATGCCCATGCTGCAACGAAACGAAAGCCAACATAACAGACCAGGATTTCAGTTAGTGTCATTCAACCCTCCGATCCATCTTGAAGCATTCTGGAGTTTTTTCTTTTTTTATAATTATATTGTAGTTTTGCTTAGTGACCGGTTTCCTGTAATAAATGACATCAGTCGGGAGTGATTTGATTTCCACCGAAATTAGGATTCCGTCAGACGCCA
Source organism: Bemisia tabaci (assembly GCF_918797505.1). Lineage (NCBI taxonomy): Eukaryota > Metazoa > Arthropoda > Insecta > Hemiptera > Aleyrodidae > Bemisia > Bemisia tabaci. Next base: position 16,967,101 of record NC_092800.1, read on the forward strand.
GAGCTGGGCAATAACCCGAGCCGGCGCACAGTGGATCGAGTTCTAGGAGAGGTCGGATAAAATTTGGAAACTTTGAACTCTTATAACTCCATTTATACAAAACTGTGAGGTTCTGAAAGTGGTCCATTGGTTTCTTCGTAAAATTTTCTTCTAGAAGCATTCCTTGAAATTTGAAATGTGACGAAATAAACATCAAAATTTGCAGTTTTAGTAAAAAATGTAATGTCCAACCTCTTCAGTTGACTCGATCCACTGTGCGGCGTTAGCGCCAACGCCGAAGGTATCCGATGATGATGACGCAGCCAAGATTCCTTCGGCTGAGTCTTAATTATCGGGAATTGGTGGTTCATCGCTGGATATGAAGTCACGATACTACCGGGAAGATTACAGGTGTCGCATGGACAATGACCATGCGTCCATACCGAATCGCGCTGTCATAGCTTTTACAGAAAATCTGAACTAGGAGAAAAGAGGAAAAAAAAAAATAGAAGAGGTGCCGAGTGTCTTTTTTGCACGGAGAAAAAAACTTCGTGCATGGGACCCGATGTTGAGTTCATATGGATCTCTGAAGTTTTCGGATCACGCGCATCAAAAACTTGAGGTCCATTTGCCAAAGTTCGGGTCAGACACCTGAAGTACTTCGGTATGTAACTAAGTACTTCAGATGTCTGACCCGAACTTCGGCAGCTGAACCTCAAGTTTTCGGATGCGTGGTCCAAAAACTTTAGAGATCCGTACGACCTCAACTTCGGGTCCCATGCACGAAGTTTTTTTCTCCGTGTGAGTATCAGCAATCCAGAGGGTCCAGAGCGAATGACTATAATCCATTGCTATAACAGCATATCCGGAGTTTTTCACCCTCATCGATCTTTGATAGGACCACATTTTGCAATAAGGAACCACTATTCCTGGCTCACTTAAGAAACAACACATGTGCCATTGGTTTCCCTATGCAAAAAGGTGCTTTTATGGAAGAGCCAGAGATAGTAGTTCCTTTTCTGCAAAATGTAATCCGATTATTTTTCCCTTCAAAATTGTCCTTCTCTTTGAAAATTCTGCATGATTTTTGATCTAAACCTTTTTTCTGTTTCAGGTAAGTAAGCAAGATTGGTCATGCTATTTCTTGTTGTCAGTGTCAGTGTTATCCTCTTCAGGTTGAACATTCCAGAAAGGTCAGTATATTTTCCTAAACATCGGAAAGTCTGGGAAAAGATGGGGAGTATTGTCATCAGACCAATAATTTTTTTGTTGAGTCAAAATTTTTATGAATTATTCTAATCCCATCATGCTTTCTGGCAGCGAAGTTGGAACGTCGCACAGTGGAACGAGTCAATGGGCAAAGTCGGACAAAATTGTGAAACTTTAAAGCTCATAACTACATTATTACAAAACGTGGATGTCTTAAAAGTGGTCTCATTGCCTTTCTCACAAAATTTACTTCAGGTAGCACCTCTCAAACTTTAAGCAATAAATATTCGTAGAAAGTGCACTCGGCTTCAGCACCCAGAACCTTCGGCATCTGAGCCCGGAACGGACGGTATGTCTATATAACCCGTAACTTTTTTTCAGTGCAAGAAAAACTGGCTGCATACGCGGTAAATTTGAAAAAGCTTGTGTCAAACTACACTGATTGCATGCTTAGGAGTTGATTTCAGACTTTATTGATGTGACCATCGTGCCTTACGAGCGAATTTAGCTTTAGATAGTGTATTCAGTTGGCTGCGTCCCTTGTGTGTAACATACCCTTTATGGCCTGGTTACACGATCATATTCCCGTCAAATTCCGATCAAATGGTGACTGGTGCGCACCATCTACCATCAAATTTCTGCGGCCTGCAAACAATTTGATGGTAGATGATGGAGCTGTGGGGCTCATCCTTCATCTGATTTCCACACAACCGTGCTTATTTCATGCTTATTTCAATCAACACGCTGTTTTAATTAATTTTACTCATCAATCTAGATAACTCTCGACCGCCATCTTAGGTCATCATTTTGATCGGAATTTGACGGGAATTTGATCGTGTAACCAGGCCATTAGAAATTACCGAACAAGCTTATCCGCCATTGGTGCCGCATTCTGAAACCGTCCAATCAACGCGCCTCGCAGGTGGTTCAACCGCTTCCACTCGTTCCCCGCCGAAAGGGGGAAATAGCGGAAACGACGAGTCCATCTCGTTATCACGTCGGATCCGACGAGGGCCGACGGCCGGACGCGGGCGTCGCGACGATGCAAGCGAGTCAACAGTCAACACGGAGGCTCAACAGTCACCAATCAAGGCTCGTCGGCCGCGCGATGCGTTTGCCCTGTAAATTATTTTTAGTGAAAAGGGCCCATTAGCGCGGCTAATGGTTTGTTTGTTGATTGCATTAAATCACACCGGAGCGCGGCCGCAATATTTCATCGATTCAACGCCGCGCGACGCCCCCGCGGACCCCCCTCTACCCCCACCCCCGACGCCCCCTCCCCCCTCCCCCGGACCGCGAACCGCTGACCGCCCGATGCACCGCGGCGCCGCCGTTGCTCGAGCGCCCGTCGCGGAATGGACGGTTTCGCGATTATCGCGAGTTGGCAGTTTTGGGCTTCGCCCATGCAAACGTGTACTAATAATCGATTTGTATCGAGTATATCGTTTCATTTTGGATCGACAATTGGACATATTTCTATCAAACGGAACTAAGCGCCAATTTGAGTTCCTTTTGAGGAATTTAGCATGCCGGATAGCGCGTTCTATCAAACGGACCTAAGCGCCATGGAAAAGCATTGCGAGTATAGGACGGTATAAGCCGGACGTCCGATTCCGCCGCCAATCCAAGCCCCCCTCTACCTTCATCACCTTATGGCGCTTAGGTTCGTTTGATAGAAATACGTCCAATTTATCATCGGTCCAAATGTAAGATTCCCAGCGGCGATTTCCGGAACCTTGCAATACCGGGATCCGCCTTTTGAACGCGTGTAAAATAATCGATATTTTATATCAAGCAGACCGTTTCACTTAGGATCGATAATACGATACGCGCGGGATAAGCCCTTGCGCCAGCGGGCCGATTATTGAAATTGATAGACAAAGCTATGGACAAAGAAGACAGAAGAGGTATGGAGAGATCCTATTAGTGAAAGCTGGTGGTTTCAATTGACAAAGGAGGTCGTTAATAGACTAACTATCAGCAACCGAGGAGAGATCTTACAGTTCGTTAATAATTTTCGCCCTTAGTCGATAGGAACCACCTATTTCAACCAATATAATCGCTCCATACTCCCTATGTCTTCCTTGTCTATTGCTTTTCAGTTTTAACGCGTTCATCTGTAAAAAATCTCGATAGCGAACCGCCTTGATTCGTGACGTCACTCCTTGGTATTGGACAACCGCGGAAGGGGCAGGGGGGAGGCGGCTCACCGAGGGTACCAATACAGCCGCGCTAAGTCTTGTTATTGCGGGGAGGGGAAGGGGGGCAGAGCAGGGCAGAAGTTAATTGCTCCTACCTTGGCTGGCGGATCCACCTTGAGTTTTTTGTGCGAGTCTCGCCTCTCGCTGTGACGCTCTCGCGGGGGGCGGGGGGGCATGGTGGTGGGGGGAGGGGGGCGGGCAGGTTATCTTGCCCTCGGGTTCATGGCGATCGCCGCGCGTCACTCCTCCTCGTCGCGCAGTGTGATTTTGTCCGGATACAGGGTGTTTTATTTGTCGTGAGCTATGAAATTTTTAAATTCCAGATTGAATTCAGGAATTTTCCGGAATTTTTGAAGAGTGTTTGATAACGGAGACTCCTCTAAGTACAGATCATCCCCCCAGTACTGATTAAGATATACAGCAATCTCCCGCAGCAATTTGCGGAGTGCGATTTTGTGCGAATACGGAGTGTCTCATTTGTCGGGAGATATGAAAGTTTTAAATCCCAGATGGAATTCAGGGATTTTCCGAAATTCTTGAAGGATTCTTTAAAATTAAAAAAAGACTCCTTCAAGTGCAGATCAATCCCCTAGTACTTGAGATTTGATTTAAGATGCAGCAATCTTCCGCAGCAATTTGCGCAGTTTGATTTTGTCGAATACAGGGTGTCTATATTTCATCGAATCTGAAATTCCACATGGAATCCCTGAAAGATTTTTTTAAAAAAACCTCTAAATACAGATCGTCCACCTAATGCTTAGAAATGAATAAGATGCTTCGAATATTGTCCAGACACACACGGAGAAAAAAAACTCGTGCGTGGGACCCGAAGTTTAGGTCATATGGATCTCTGAAGTTTTCAGATTGAGCATCTGAACACTTCAGGTCTAGCTGCCGAAGTTCGGATCATACATCTGAAATTTCAGTTCTTACATCTGAAGTACTTCGGTTCTCACATCCGAAGTACTTCGGCTCTCACATCCGAAGTACTTCGGTTCTCACATCTGAAGTACTTCAGATGTAAGAACTGAAGTTTCAGATGTATGATCCGAACTTCGGCAGCTAGACCTAAAGTGTTCAGATGCTTAATCTGAAAACTTCAGAGATCCATATGACCTGAACTTCGGGTCCCACGCACGAGTTTTTTTTCTCCGTGCAGGAAGGTATCAGAGGAATTTTTCTCCTCTACGTTACTAATCGACCGGTGCGCTCATCAAAATTTCATGACTACAATCAGGCTGAGATCGTAAATTAACATTGATCGATTATCCGTTCATTTCTTACTAATGTCAAAACATTTTATTTGTACTCGTATAAAATTCTGTTTCCGATTTATTGTTTAGTTTGTCAGACGGTACTTAGAACATAAAATCAAACTGCCTTTCATTGCAAGTTATATTGGTTTTTAATTAGAATTAAAAATAGCCCGATTCGCTCGATGAATTTGGATAGCTCCTTTATAATAATGTAAGAATAATAGTACAAACTGATTTATGCCACCTGATGACTTGATTTCAATCTTTTTCATCCTAAAAAAGAAGAAAAGCGATGTAATCATTTGACAACGCCGCGACACCTTTCGAAATGAGCTCTGAGCTGGTTCAAAGTCTCCACAAATGCTAGGTAAACAGGTGATCAAGGTTATAATCAACTCGTTGCTTTTAAGTTGCCAGTTTTCCTGGCGCGTTCAGTGGGTCACTCTCGTCCGTTTTTAGAATGGAGATAATATGGACGTATTTCTGCCTAACGGAACTATTTGCATTATGACGTGAGCCGTGTTATGCATATATTCTTATGGGTTTAAGGGCTCATGTCTTATTACACTTAGTTCCGTTCAGCAGAAAATACGTCCATTTCATCGCTCGCCCCCGTCTACTTTTCTCAGTTAACTCAACCCAGATAACCAAATATTGGAATATACCGCACACAGCAACGTCATTCTTCCATCAATTTGTAAGGCTATTTTTAGAAAATCTTGATGTGGCATTAAAAATTTGAATAATCTGGTCATTTTTTTTCAAAGCAGTCACATCGGAAAATTCAGGGAATTGATCGTAAGTAAGTTCCATCAAACCGAGACGAATCGGAGACATTTTGGGAAACACTTAAAAGTTGAAGAAATTAGCGTTCATGTTACAACTGCCTTTTATGAATTGATTTGGCTACCGATTTTGAGGCGAATCTAAAGTTTCTCCTCGAGATATACGATCGACGGGTCATCAAATTTTTAGACACTTTAAAAAAATCTTCGAAAGTTACATCATACTGCGGTCAATCAGGGATTCTTGTACAAACTTCGATCGAAAAATGTCTGGAAATGAATTTACAGGCATGTTCCGGAATTTTAAATGCATTTTGGATGAGGAATTGTAACCTTGGGTCGATTTTTTATCTTTAATTTTAAAAGAGTCCTTTTCGTTGTTACATAACCTAGCCCGGAACACCAATGTAATGCACAGGCATGTAGCATGTAGCGCAAGCTGGTTCCCGCTTCAGAGCGTTACGTATTTTAAAGTTTCTGTAAATTTCAAGGAAAAACATAAGAATCTCTTTAGAAAGAAAAATTTAAGCAGAGGAAATTTGTCAACTCTCGAATGTTCGCACGGCGTTTTTCCTTAGCACGGCAGTAGTATTGTCAGGGAATTTTACTCAAATGCGTCAGGGAAATCAGGGACTATCATTTTCCGAATGTGGCAACCCTGTCGCACTTCCTTTTTCCGAAAAAGTCCTCTTTATCCCTTTTAAACGGCCCCAAAAGTGGTTCCGAGGTTCGCGTCGTACCTCAACGTTGGAGAGGTTGAGCTAAAAAAGAGCACCAACGTTGCTGAATCACATGGACTTTTCCAATTAATAGTGGTAGTACCCTGTTCAATTAGTTTACTAACCTAAATGCTGCGGTACTACCATAAGTAATAGGGAAATGTCCATATCATTCAACGAATTCGAAATGTCCATATTATTGACCATTGGGGTCCTATTGGGGTAGTACCACAATTTTAGGGGATAACACCTGTCACTTTTTTTCCATGTTCCTCTCTTTCCTCATCTCCCACACCTATCCATTCATCCCCTCCTCTTACTCCCCCTCTCCTTCTCTTAATTTTTCGCCACTTGCTTCTTCTTTTACATTTTCAATATCTCCTTCCCTTGCTGATGGTATTAATAACCCGGATTTCTCAAGGGAAAAATAGGAAAAAATCCAAAAGAAAAAATCCATTTTTTTTTAAAAAAAAAATCAACATCTTTGGATCGTGCTTCATGGCACACTCTGCTTTTGCACAATATTGGTTCGACCCCGTCAACTTTGGCCGCACTCCGCGCTACTGCAACTGAAAGCTGTAAATATTTAATTAAAAAACACTTCGAGCTAGACCAATTTGCTCATCGACTCTCGGAGCTATAGTTACGATTCGCAGAGGGACCCATAATCTAATTTTTTTCGTTTCGCAGAACTCTGCTGTTAATTTACACAGCGGATGTCAACTGACTGATAACGACACTCGGCGAGAGAAAAACATGAATTTTTTCGTGTGACAATCGCTTGCGCAATGCACGAACAAGCTGAACCTCGGGGAAGGACCTTCAGCGTGTGAAATGCCTGCTTTTATATTTAACCACGATGGAGTGATAATTTTCATATCTCTCGTCAGCGGTTTAGTTTATATTTGTTCCGACTGAAATTCAGGGTGTGAAGTTGAATTCAGGGGTGCAGAAAATGTACTGGTCGTGGAAGCCGTACTTACAGGCTATATAGACATACCGTCCGCGTTCCGGGCATAGCATTCGGAGAAGTAGACGCTACGGCTCCAGCACCGGCACTTTTGGCCTGTGAGCCTGGAACGGATAGTATGTCTGTGTAGCCCCGTAACTTTTTTTTTCAGTGTGTGTCAGTGCGTCTCATGGCATATTCATGGGGAAAAAAAAGCACGAGGTTGTTGGATGATATGGACATTTTAAATTAATTGTGGTAGTACCCCAATTAATCATGGTAGCACTCCAATTAATTATGGTACATACCCAATAAATTAGGTAACTAACCCAAATGTTGCATTACTACCCTAACTTGAGTTGCGGTACTACTACAATTTGTCATCCAACAAATTGGGGTAGTGCCACAATTTTAGGGGATAACCCCTAACACCCACTGAAAAAAAATTCTCGGCGTTTTTACCATCTCACTTTTTTATGAATTATTGGTAATTTTACCAAGACAGACTGTAAGCTTACCTAAAAACCGGTATTTTTACTGTTTTTTCAGGTAAGAATACCACTTTTATTGGTAATCAATTCCCGGTAACTTTGCCATTTTATCTCGGTAATTCTACCTCAGTCGATAAAAAATATTGGCGTTTTTACCAAGGTCCAGTAAAATTACCGAGAAGTTGCAATAATTTTACCAAGATTTCTTGGTAAAATTACCAATTTCATAAATGATAATTTTACCAAGAAAAAACTGGGATCAAATAGAACCCTGAATTCTTGGTAATTTTACCCTTTTCTTAGTAAATACACCGAGATTTTTTTTCAGTGTGTTGTTCAATACACTATGGTGTCTCGCTTACCCACGATAAACTGCCAGAAATCATGATCTCATTTTACGAGTCAAAATACTACTCTCTTTATCTACGAGTATAAGTTTTTTTCCCCCAAAAGTGCCTCCGGTTGAAACTACGTCCTACTTTTCCGTGTTGAGTCCATCGCAGCATAATTTTTTAAAAAATGTCCACATTTCCAATGTAAAATTTTGTATCACTTGGACTTTCTCTAATGGCTTTCTGCAAAGGCGCGACATTTCGCGGACCACGAGGCGCAGGGAAGTTGGCAACGCGTGAGGGATGGGCACTGACGAACAGAAGGAGCGAGAGCGGTGGCAGGTTGTTCGGGATCGGACCCTCCCTCGCCGTGCATAGCGTGGCGTCTTCCGCAATCGGCACGGCATCCACCTTCCCCGCGCGGGAGTTTTTTCGACAATGAAATGGCCGACAATAAGGTTATAAAACGGGGGTGTTTACACCCTCTCAGACTCGCTTCACCCCACGACCCTCGCCCTCTCGGCCGCGTGCCGCTCGGCTCCGCGCTCCCGTCTTTCCTTTTTCAGGTGCCATGACTCCGCGAGCCGCATACCCCTCTGTTTCCCTCTTTCGCGACAACTCGCCCCGCGATTCAAGGTCACGAGGGATGCGAAGTTAACTCGACCCTCCTCCGGGGAAAGCACCAATTCGCCGTGCCGAGGAAAAACGCCGTATGAGCCTTCGAATGTTGCCACACTGCTCTCGATGAAAAATTAATTTACTGGGAAAATTCTGAATATTTTTCCTCCATTTTTTCAGGCAATTTTATTCACAATTTGGACCGAGTTTAACAGAAAGGAACCAAGCCACATCAGCTATTGCCAAGTTTACCTGGACAATTAATTTTTTTACGAGAGAACGTTTGCTCGGATTTCTTTGAAAATTTTAAGGCATTTGCTTCGCACCATGGAGAATTTTCACTGAAATTGGCACGAAAATCCGCACAACCGTTTTTATGTAAAAAATTGAATTGCCCGATTAAATTTGGCAATAGCTGATGTGGCTTGGTTCCTTTTTGTTCAACGCGGTCCATTTAACCTACGACATGTGGTGTGGAAATTTCAAGGAAAAATATGTATAACTTCCATCAAAAATAAATATTTTGTCGGGAGAAATTTGGCAACAGCAGAATGCTCATACGGCGTTCTTCCTCCGCACGGCAGTGTGGTAAGGAAGAACGTTCTATGCAGCTTCAGACGTTGCCAGATCTCCGTCGATAAAATGCGATTCATCCCGTCTAACTCGCGAATATTTAACTTGAAATTTTACCGAGGGTTTGTAATCACAAGTGTCTGAACATTTTAAGAGACAATGTACCTCTCTTGCGTCCAAAAAAAAAGAGTAGAAAGTCCAACTAGTTGAACTCATGAAAAATGCGCACATGAGGTTATGTTAGTTAGTTTTGGTTTAAGGTGATTCGATGGACGCCATATTCTGTGTCAGAACGCATGCGATATATCGCATCAATTGGTTCCATTATTTCAGCTACTCGTCATTTTTCTCCAATTTTGAGATCGCAATTCTGTTGTCAGGAGACTAAAGCACTCACTTACCAATTTTAACAAAGAAATTCAACGTAATAAGGCGTGGTTTTTTCAGAGAGAAAACATCGCATTCGATACTGATATCGAAACTGCACTCGAATGCGATGTTTTCTCTCTGAAAAACCACGCATTTATTACGTTGAATTTCTTTGTTAAAATTGGTAAGTGAGTGCTTTAGTCTCCTGACAACAGATTGCGATCTCAAAATTGGAGAAAAATGACGAGTAGCTGAAATAATGGAACCAATTGATGCGATATATCGCATGCCGTTCTGACACAAAATATGGCGTCCATCGAATCACCTTAAACCAAGAGTTCGATATCATCGGATGACGTAGCCACTAATTCAGTCTATTAAAAGGTATACAACAAAATTAAGCCATCCAAAAACCGATCTGACGAGAGAAGCAGAAGACCCGTTTCCAGTGAAAATCACCGCGAGATTCAAACCGTACCGGGTAGCGGCTACCCGCGGCAGCTCTGCCCGTGAGCGTTTTGAAAACATCCCCTAACCCAGTTATAATCCGCTCCGATTCAAATCCAGATTTGCCCCGCTCCAGCCACTCAAGCGCCCCTCACCCTCGCCGCCCACCGCGCCGCGCCGCCGACGCGACGATGGCGCCTCCCCGCCGCGGCGTCGCGACGCTACGTGACGACCACCCTCCACCCGCATTCCACCCCCCGCCCCCGCCAGGTGATGCAACAATGTGACGTCACCACCCCGCGTCGAAGGGAGGCCGACTCCCTCAGGGGCTCCACGCGCAACTGCTGACCAGGGACTAGGTCTTTCAGCTTGTCCCATCGCTGAGGGCAGGGTGGCATGAAACGCAAGATTGGAAACTTCAGGAGAATTATTTCATGAAATTTCACAAAGCTGTGAAATATTTCATTTTTTTCAAGGGGCTAGAGTATGCAACCCGCACTCAAATACACAAAAATAGAAGAAAGTCTCAATTTTTATATTTTCCAAAACATGAAAAGGAACCAGTATTTTTCAATATCTTTCATAACTCTCTGAAATTCCATGAAATATTTCACGTGAAATTTCAAGATTTTATTTTTCATGAAATTTTGCCACCCTGGCTGAGGGCCTAGCTGTGTCGTATCTATACTGTTCAGTGATAATGTTATATCGATACCTGAAGAGCGAAACCATGTATCTTCGTTTGCGACGTTGCAGGCTTCCTGATATACTTTATTTTTTCTTTGGAATCCTAGTTAATGTACTTTTTTGAAAACTCCCTATGCGCTCTCTCGCCTAGAATCGATTGTTCAACATACATTTGAATTGAGGAAAAAACAGCGTTGCGAACTTGCCAGAATTGCTACTGCATGTAAAACTTTCTGAATAGATGAAGCAATTTTTTGTCGACAATTTTCGTACAGCGTTCTTCCATAGCACTGGAGGACTGCGAATATTTTGTTCCAACCTTGTCGTGATGGAGTTGCACGCTACTGCAAAGATATTCCTTCGAGTGCAATGCACAAAGGTATTTAAACTACGTCAACATGATGTTGACAGAAAGAACATTCTATCAGAAAAGTTTAGTGTTGACCCACTGAATACTTTCCACGCTCCTTCATCCGGGAGGTTTACTTCTCGGACACCCTGTATTACTTAATTTGTCGTTCCCTGGAACGAAGGACGTGATATCATTCCAAGGTTGCAAAATTGATTCTAATAATGCACTTTTTCACAAAAATTCACCGCGACAATTTTCGTCTAAAATTTCTCTGATCTTTGTATGAGACGAATAATAATCAGTAAAATTTTTCCGTTAGAAATGCTCGAGACACTCCTCGTAGTAATGAAATTTGTGTGGAGAAATTAGGCAACATGAAAATGTAGTTACGCTCTTTTGTGAGGAAAGTTCAATTCTCTAGTGAGGATTTTGGGCCTCGAATCTCGTTCATTCAAAAAATAACCCTCTCCACGTGAACTATACTATAGCTCCAAGGACCTCCTAATTTTGCGAAACTGTAACGCTTAGTTCCAGCGTTCTACCGTGCCGATTTTCATGATTTTTGCGGCTATCGACGGCAATTGTCTCTAATCGCCAACTCACCTTTTCAGATTTTCAAAATATGGCCCAGGTTTTTTTATATTACGTGTAAAGTTGCGAATTCTCCCATTAAACAATGTAAAATTTATACTTTTTGTCATAGTTCGTTTGAGCGTTCTACCGGGCGATTTCCATGATTTTTGCGTAAATCGACAGGTAATAGGCCCTAGATGAGCCCGCTGCAATCAGATTTTGAAAAAGACCCAGGTTTTTTAAAATCACGTTATAAAAGTGATGAGTTTACAGAATGCTCCGGTACTGCTACCGCTATGCGCGGGAGGATGCGCAGTGGTCGAAGGAGGTTGCGCAGTAGCTGGGTAGCCTCGCATCAGCTTACACTTATCTACACAAGATTCGCGCCAGGTATATCAATTCGTTCGGTGGCCGAGTCGTCTAAGACGTCGCAAGTACCGACTCTGAACTCGGTATGGGTTCGATCCCCGACTAATGAGGCCTTCATTATTACCTGACTATCATTGTTCATTGTTTTACTGCAATATTTCATCAAGCAGTCATTCCAAAACGCGTCCTTCTAATTTTAAAGTAATTTTAAGTAAAGTTTAAAATGAAATGTACCTCATATCGTAATTTTTTAGGGGAAAAATAAAACTAACACTGATAGGAGGGTTAAAATGGGCCGCGAAGCGGCCCATTGATGCGCGGAGCGCTTCAGGGGTTTGGGCCGCGTAGCGGCCAGGGGGCGTAGCCCTAGTATTTTCATACCGCGCGCAACCTGAACACACACCGATTATCTGCACACCCATGCCGCAAGACACGTCAGCAAAGTAATCTCTTACGTTTGTGTCAATTTATTGTATAATAGCGACTTCAACTCTTTTTGTACTGTTGTGAATGCCATGAAAAAAGAAGAGAAAGGTAGAAAAAAGAAAACAAATCCACTGCGACGTGTAAATATTTCCCAGTTTCTTTCAGTTTGTTTTCGTCGTGACACTACTGCTTATCAAATCGGAGTTGTGTATTTATGCGCACTTCAACTGTAGTTGGTCGAATTGAGAAACCCTGGATAATTATTCTCTTTATCGTATTGTTTCCCCTTTTTTCAAATGATTTTTCGACTCGTGCCGTGATAAAGAGTGCGGTCTCGTTCAGAAAATTTCCGCCGTTTATTTTAGAAGTTCGGGGGAGGCTCGGGAGATACCTGTCATGACGTAATCGACAATTCCAGTGATAATATTCTCCTGGTTTGTTGATTGTAGATTCTCTCGTTTGTGAGGTCATATTCTGAGGTGTAGCCGAATTAAGCGAGGGGAAACTTTTCCTCAAGCAATAAGCTCGTTCACTAATTTTTAATTTTTGGAAATAAGGAGTGCAATTTGATCGCAATTAGCAAAACGGAACCAGCGCGATTACAGTATTTTCAACATCGCGCAACTTCTTCTTTTCATTTTTAAACACTTAATATAAGTACAATATTAAAATTTACAAAATTATCTTCCTATAAAATTGATAATTTTTTTATGAGAAGCATCGGAAAGATTTTTTAGACAATGATGGAAGAAGCAACATTTTTACAAAACTGTAATCGCGCTGGTTCTTTTATGCCTAATGCGATCCAATAAGTTCACCAAGATTAAGTGGTAGTTTTCAAGATTTTTCATAGATAATTAACTCACGAAAAGCGAGTTCAAAGTCTCGTAACATTCCTGAATAAATAAATTGAGGGTGGCTGAATCTGGCAATTTAAGAAACGCTTGGTCATTCAGGACATTTTAGTTCGTACATTGGTCCTCAAGAGCTTGGGTCTGATGAACCAATTAGAGAGCGGTACGGACATCGCAATATTTTGCCTGTAAGACCAATGCAGAAATCCTACCATAAACAACTAGCAATACTGCTGTGCTAAGGAAGAACGCCATATGAACATTCAAGCGTCGCCCAATTTCCTCAGATAAAATGTTCAATTTTGAGAAAAGTGATAAATATTTTTCTTGAAATTTTCAGACACTTGAGATCAAATTACAACCAAGATTATCTGAAAAATTGGAGGTCAAATTTTCACAGATTTTCCTGAAAATTTGTGATTTCCCTAAAGAAATTTGGCAACGCCTGAAGGGCCATACCTCGTTCTCAGAGTATATCTGTATACGGGAGAGAATTGCCATCTCAATCCTTTCACTACAGAAAAAGTGTGCCACTCTCTGATTGGTCGGCTATCGTGGAGCCCCAAAGTTGGACCAATGTAAACAAACCATACACTGGAAAAGAACACATTGGATCTAGAGTTCAGACTCTTGAAAACATCAACAAGAAAAAGGACTCTTGATTCAATCAGATGTAAGCTTAAATCAAAAGGAAATCCGCTCAAATTAAGAGGCTTGGTTCTTGATTTAAGCTTAAATCTGATTGAATCAAGAGTATTTTTTCGTGTCGATGTTCTTAAGAGTCTGGACTCAAGATCCAATGTGTTTTTTTTTCCAATGTAGCCTCTCCGCTCCTAGTTCGGCCCGATGTAAACAAACAAGATGGCGACAAAGTTCCACAAAGTTCTAGACGTGATTTTGGGTGTGATAGAAATTTTTTTATATCCAACACTGGAAAAAAAACACATTGGATCTAGAGTCCAGACTCTTGAAAACATTGACAAGAAAAAAATACTCTTGATTCAATCGGATTTTTGCTTGAATCAAAACGAAATCCGCTAAATTAAGAGGCTTGGTTCTTGATTTAAGCTCGATTCTGATTGAATCAAGAGTACTTTTTCTTGTCGATGTTTTTAAGAGTGTGGACTCAGATCCAATGTGTTTTTTTTCCAGTGAACTTTTGAATTGAGTTCGAATCGAACTTTGATGGATATTTTTTTCCGAAAATCAAGCTTTGAGTGTGATTATCATTCATTTCTCAGCCGATAACATGTGTTCCTCTGCATTCCTACTACATTTGGCCAACTTCGGAGCTCCATGATAACCTAAAACTGATCATTCAATCAGAGAGCGTTTTCCCTTAGCACGGCAGAAGAATGGAGGAGCCTGGACGAGGATAGGCCGAAAGCCACAGGTACTCCTGGCGTGTCAGGTGGTCGCCATGGAGTGTGCCGTGGGAGGCGCGGTTTCGGGTCTTCCATTGCACCGCGCGGTTCCCACCTGTGTCTCACCTGCGCCTCCCACCAGGTACCTGTGCTCACCTTAGCGTGGCCGCGGCACCATCGCGCCTCCCAACGACCAATCATCGGTTGATCCGCCGTTACCTGTCCCGCGACTTTGCCCACCGCCACCACTCGTAGTCCCGATAAAGAGTCTGTTTCCACCGTGTCCTGTCTCCAGGAGCTTTTCAACCGTGAGGAACGAAATCCGGTCTTTCCGATGGCAGATCGAAGTAGGCGCTATTTGATTCGTACTGGAGGTCATTTTGCTTTAATGTTTGCTCTGCATTTTGTTCTATTTTCTATTTTTCGGGTTTTTTCAACATGGACTGATGAAAATATCACCCAAGTTTCCTCAAAACTAATTCAAACACACACACACACCCTCTCCCCCTCCCCGTTTTTGCGTAAGGCTACCCATTTCGCTAACACTGGAAAAAAAGTAGCTTGGATCTAGAGTCCAGACTCTTGAAAACAATGACAAGAAAAAATACTCTTGATTCAATCAGATTTTTGCTTGAATCAATAGGAAATCCGCTTAGATTAAGAGGCTTGGTTCTTGATTTAAGTAAAAATCCGATTGAATGAGGAGTATTTTTTCTTGTCAATGCATGTTTTTAAGAGTCTGGACTCTAGATCCAAGCTACTTTTTTTTCCAGTGAACACTTGCCCCTTTTTTCCGTGTTTTTAGGTAGGTTCTGTTTTCTATTTTTTTGGTTTTTTTTTACAACATGGACTGGTACAAATATCACCCAATTTTTCCACAAAGCTGATTCAAATACCCCCTTTCCCGGTTTTGCTTAAAGCTACCTTTTTCTCTAAAATTAATCACGATTCTTCTAGATTCGTCAGGTTTTATCATCGACTAATTCAAATATATCCTAATTTTCGCACAAAGCCGTCTTATCCGCGGGGTCCGCCCACGTAACCGCGACCTTGACGGCGGGCGGGCCACCTCCACCTCGTCGTCTGGGAATCGCGAATTTTTTTCGTCTCTCTCACCCCCCTCCCCCGGATCTGATCCCCACCTTCTCGTAAACAACTCGACAATGCCTATCCGTCTGCAACCCGCCCGCACGTTTGACCGGCTCCGACCCGATCCAATTTGACTCTAATTTATGTGGATTTCTTTCCCTTGTTCCTCGTTTCCATGTTCGTTATTCGTTATGATTTTCTTGTTTTTTTCTCGTTCCTCGCGGGTACCGTTTCAACACCGCGACTAATTTGCATCTTGTCGACTCGTTCCTGTGGGTGTCCGGGCTCCGTCGCACAGTGGATTTAGTCCATATAGGAGAGGTCGGAGAAAATTGGAAACTTTAAACGCTTATAACTCCGTTTATACAAAACTTTGAGGGTCTGACAGTGGTTTCATTGGTTTTCTCGTGGAATTTTCTTCCGGAAGCACTCATTGATGTTTAAAATGTGACGAAATAAACATTAAAATTTACAGTTTTAGTCAAAAATATCATGTCCGATTTCTCTAATCGACTTGATCCACTGTGCGCCCCGCATGTCGTGTGCGGAGGCTCGCCGATGTCGATTGATCGGGGTATCGAGAATCTTCGATGTTCATTTTGATCGAGGTTGTCAGTCAAGGAACTGAAAATAAATTTGAAACATGATTGGGACCGTCTTCGGAAAAGGATACTTAAGTCCGCAGTAACAAGAAGAATAAGGAGATATATAATAAAATGTAGGCATAGTTCAAAGTAATTGTGGTAGTACCACGACGTCTGGGTTATTAACCTAGTTTATCAGGGTGCTCCACAATCAATTGGAAACAAGTTGGGTCTTAACCCCAACCTCTTTTTTTCCTTGTATCGTTTAACTAAAAGAGTTTTGGAATTATTTTGTAAAGCCGTTGCTGCGCTCCTGTATTGCACCTATCAGCTTGTTTTACTTTCACGATCTCTAATTTATCACACATTTTCACCTCATTTTTCTTTCTAACTAATTTGTTGTTTCATCTATGTTTCAGGTAAGATGTCAGACTTCTCTTTGTGCAAAATTCCATCTCTGTGTAAGTTTCAACTTTGCTCAATTCTTTTTGCCTGCAAATTCTTCCAGTTTTTGTGAAAATGAAAAGAACAATCATCATCTTAGCCTATGTTTAGTTTTTTCCGTAGGTCAATTTATATACATTTTACCGAGCGAGTCCCGTGGTTAAAAAATTAAGGCCGGAATTTTAAGACGTTACTCGAAACTTCCTCGACTCGAGATTTCCTTGAGTACGCTTTTCGAGTGTCCTCGAGAATTGACGGTATTTAAGACGCGACTCGAAATTTCCTCGACTCGAAACGCGCTTCGAGTCACCTCCAAATTTCCTCAAGTGAATTTCGTTGAGTCAATCTCGAGATTTTCGTGAGTGAGGTACTGAGGTCCCTCAAGGGAGTTCTGAGGAAACTTGGTTGAAAGTGATTTGTTTTGTTATGAAAGTGAATTTGAATGAAGTGAATTTTTTTATGAATTTTATTGCTAAAATTTAATTTTACCCACTTTCCCTTGTTTACTTTAGATATGTATGCTATTTTTCCCTTCAAAGAAAAAAGTATACTGTTTTTCCTCTAGAACTTCTCCTTCTCAGTTGCAACTACCTTACAACTTCGGTGTTTTGAAACGGTAGCTGAAGGGCGATTTTTGGGGGTCACGGACATTGAATTTCAACATTTTATATTGTCATAGAGGGTTAATTTTTCAGAGTAAAAAAATCCTTAAATCCACCCCCGTGCGAAGAGCATCCCCTCCTTTTCCTCAAAGCTTCATCAAAGAAAGTGAACCTCAGAAAGAGCTACTGAAGAGTACAGCGCCACGGGTACTACGCATCCCAAGTAGCACAGTGCAACGAAAATATTGAAATTAAATTGCAGTTTGATTTCAATACAATTGTAATTTTTTTACCATTAAATTGCAACATTTTTACATCATTTAGTCGATTTATGCTGATTTTAAACAATCAACAAAATGAGTTCCATGTGTCAGAAAGATAGGCAATATGCAATGCATTGAAAAATTGCATCAAGTTTCAATAAACGGGACCCCTTCAAATAGGAGCTAGGCAACATACACAACACTCAGTGGAATTGCAATATTGTTACAATGTAATTGCTACTTATGGCAATCTGTGCACTTGGGATTTTGGTCATGCACTTTACGAAGCTACTTTCAAATTCAAAGTCCTCATCAAATAGTGATCCTAATGCAATTCCAAGGGCATTAATGGGTTTCATTTGACGTGGAGTTGATGTAATTGATGTTCAATAAAATATTTTTATGATAGTTTTAAAAGTTATTCCCGTTTTTTGTCATCTAAGACATTACATCGTTTGTTTCGGTGAAAAAACATTTGGTTCCCTGAGGTATTGTTTTTAATCAAAAATAATAACTTGCAAAAGTCTATCTTGGTTTTTAACCTAATTTACTTTAATTTAAACATGGGTTTTCCACGAAATAAAGAAATAGCTTTCATCCTGAATTGGATTACATTTTGCAATAAGGAACCACTATTTCTGGCTCATTTTAGAAACAACATATATGCCATTGATTTCCCTATGCAGATACGTGCTTTTATGGAAGAGCTAGAGATAGTGGTTCCTTATTGCAAAATGAAATCCAATCATCTTCGTCCCCCGCCCTCCCTCCTACTCCTCCAAAAAAACCCTGAAGAACCTGACACTGAATTTTCAGTTTTTCAGGGAGAAAAATGTTCGAGCAACTCATTATTCCCCCATTCTTTGCTAACACTCCTCCTGTAGGTAACTCCCTAGAAAATCAACATAAAAATTGACAGATTGGATTAAAAATGGCCTCATTTACTTCTTCAGTAAAGTGAGGCAGAATAATGATTTTGGGGCCTCAGATTTCTAACAACTGAGCGCCGAGTCTCAGAGAAACATACAAACAATTTCCACTGGTTAGGCTTCCCGAGCAATGAATTCCTTAAAAAATAGAATTTATCAGGGCGATTTCTAGTGACGCCATGGGTGCCAGGTATTGCAAAAATAGTGAGAGCATAATTAAAAACATACAAAAGGACATGAGAAAACACATGAACATGCTCACTCTAACTTTTTGCACCTTGGCCTCTCCCTCCTTCCCCCCAAAAAATCATCATAAGAACTAGAGGAGAAATGAAGCTCGCTGAGAAAAGATCAAGTTTGTCCCATCAACAAAAATGAAGCAATATTTGAGTGAGGAATTCCAATGTTTCTGAGAAGAGAGAATCAAATCAGTTAATTTATGAGCAGCTTCACCACTTCACTACAAATGTGGACACTTGGTGACGAAGTAGTTTTAGCTAAGCATGTAGTCAAAACAAAATGGGCATTTCAGGTCAAAGTTAATAGCCGAACCTAAAAGAAAAATACTGGTGCTGAATGAATGGAAGTTATAGAACATGATGTCATGAATACTCACAGAAAATCAAACTCTCTGCACTATATGGTAGAAGATTTGAAGGATGAGAGGGTACGTGGATGAGTGAATTCAGAGGCTGATGAGTTGCGATGAAATTGACAGCTGTGGACAATCAATCCATGGTCTCCGCAAATTGTTGAATATCAAATCAGCGGAGAACCATGATCTTTGAATGAGACAGCCACTAGATACACAAACTGATGAGGTAGGTTGCTCTCTTAAATGCTGGGCAATGGCCATCTTGGAAACTCTTGAGTCTGACACTTTGATGAGAATAGCATTCGAACTGCCCATGTGCTGCAGTGTGTCGGGATAAGTGAATATTATGACTCAGTAGAGATTCCTTTGGTTCAGGATTAACTTAGGTAAATACCTGAGGGCCAGGAGACCGTACACATTTTAATTTCAAAGAATTATGAGCACTTGACATACCAACCCAAAGAAAAGCATCATGATAGCAAAGTCCTCTAGATTAGGCAATCAGTTGCGCATCGCTGTTAGAGCTTGCTCATCGCATGTTGAGACGAATGTCATTATCTGATCAGCTCCAAGTCAGCAGCAATATAACAGGTTGATACATGCTTTCAGACAGCACCATTGGTGAGCAGTGACAAGAAAATACTAGACTTTTGTCTCAACATACACTCAGTGAGCTCTAAAACGCTTATTAGGTAGAATAAGATTGATAGTCATGAGAGATACGAATCGCTTAATGTGGCCTATGCTTGTGCTTTCAGAGGCAAGTAGAAAACTTCTATTAAATCATGTTCAGAAACTGGAAAATGAAGAAAAACCTAATCTCTAAAGTCACAAATCTGCTCAATAGGTACAGTGTTTGATGTTCAATGTTGACTCGATAGAACTTGTGTTTGTGAAAACAAGCTGACAACTTGATGAATCACAATCTTAACCAAAGGGCTTTGAAAGAAGATGCTTTTGAGTGAGGGTATGGTTTGTAATTTTTGATGAGTTACCTGAGAGAAACGGATATTCCTTTGCTATAAATCACATGTGGACAATATAAATGAAATAATAAAGCACAGGGTTTCATAATTGGTACGTATTTGAGACGCTGACGCTTGGATAAGGGCTACACTATCAACTTTTCTCCGGAGAATAAATCACGCATTTCCAAGAAATTTCACAGAGAATTCATGATTGAATACATGTATGATGAAAATAAGTACTGAGGAGAAAAGAAAGGTTCAATCACCGAGAAATTCACTTCCATTCAATCGCATGAATGTTAAGCGTCTGTGGTGTGGGTTTAGCCGTGTTCTCAAAGACGATTAGGATCCATTGAACGCTTGAACTATGACACAAAGGGCTATATCATATAAAGAAACAAAAAAACCACTAAGAAATCGAATTATTAACTTTGAAACAATTAATTAAAAGGATTGGCACTGATAAACAAACAAACAAATACAATGAATGGCCGCGGGGCCGCCTTCTCACCAGTCACCATTTCACGAATGCATACTCAAGCGGATGAATCAGAAATTAACTCATGGCCCGGGAATTTATGAAAGTAGCCGCTAAAGTTTAATTTGACGCACTTTTCCATGATTATTATTCCAAATAAATTCCTAATCTGTTCTTTAATTGACGTTGAACGTCATTCTCTCACCTGGAAGCCATTTTTTTTTTTTGGACGACGGAGTTTCGAGTCGAGGAGATTTTCGAGTTGAGTAGATTTTCGAGTCGAGGAGTTTTTTCTGGAGTCGAGTGAGTTTCGAGTCGAGGCCGTTCTGGAGGTTCCTCGAGTTGAGGAAATCTCGAGTCGAGGAAGTTTCGAGTAACGTCTTAAAATTCCGGCCTAATTTCGTATAACGTGAACATAATTTCCTTTTTCCTAACATTCTTTAGTAGAATAGACCGTTAAACGCAGATTTCAAAGAGGAAAGAAAGCATGTTTAAAATCTACGAGATGGGAAAACCTTTTTTTTTTGTTCATTATAACTAAAATCGATGTAAATTTATCTATGTTAGAGAAAAAAGAGATAAAGAAACTAATTACAATTTCAAAAATCACTCCATTTTGACGAAAAACAAAAAATCGACGGCAAGCTATGCAACATCAGAGACCAAAATTTTTTTAAAATTAATGTTTTTGGTTGTGTTTGTTTGAACTAGTAGAAGGTGGCATTTTTGCGCGGTAAAGAAAAAAATCCTAACTTGAATATCTTAACGGTTTTTTTCTTAGAATTTCCTCCCTGAAATTTACGAGTTTTTCAAATTCTTTTACAGCCAATTCTACACCAGGGTTCCGTTGAAACTGCGCTACAATCCCCGAATAAGAAAACTTAAAGCCATTAAGTCTGCCAATTATAGCGGCGCTATGGGCGATCTTAGAAATACTCAACGTTTTTTCCTACGAGCAAATGCTCGGACTGCAAAATATGATGAGCACATCTTTTTCTTTCCTCGTTGATGTAAATCTATCATCGCATCTCACAAATGGGAAGAGCGGCAGTCGGAATGCCACAATCAAAACCGGGATATTCTTAGATCACCTAGAAAGAAGGAAATGCTGAGAGCGGGCTTCACAATCTCAGAAGAATATGTATCTACGCTGTCGTGCTAGGGAAAAAACGCCGTATGAGCCTTCAGACGTTGCCACGTCTCCTTTGATAAAAACAGAATTTACTGGGAAAATTGCGAATATTATTTTCCAAAATTTGCAGACAATTTTGTAAACAATTTAATCTAAAATATTCGAAAACTTTAAGGAAAAATATGCATGAATGCTGTCGAAAATATATGTTTTATCGAGGGAAATTTGGCAACTCTTGAATGCTCATACGGCGTTCTTCCTTAGCACGGCAGTACGGCCCCTATTCGCCATTCTCCAGGCCCACGTTATCCCATATCCAGTGATTTATATACACTCGTTCCAGGGAGCCTCGGGGCTTTTGAAAACGGAATTTTGAAAGCCGCACCGATGCGACGGAGGTGTGGACTGAGTGATCCCGGTGTTGCCAGAGAGTGGTATGAAAAAAAAATTAATTGCCTACAGCGCAGCAAAATGTCATGAAATTTAAAACCTTGAAACTTCACGTGGAGTATCTTTGACAATGGAGAATTTTCCCTCAAAATTATGAGTTCATCTGAGAGTTTTTAGTGAGCAGATTTCACAGTATTTTATATAATATTTTTCTGATGTAGGAAAAAGCTAACTGGGAATGTAGTAAAGATAGCTTTAAAAGTGAGAAAATGCATCGCCTTGTGACGTCATCTGGCGGTATGTCCCATTTAAACACATGCATATTAGCTGATTACATAATTTTGTCATATTTCCTCCAATAATTGTTCAATTTATGAATTAAGGGTATCCTCTTGTTCAGTTCACTCAGAATGAGTAGTTTCCACTTTAACATGAAAAACATCAAATTTAGACACCTGCAAATTCTTAATTTCCGTTCGTAAAATATAATGAAGAGTACAAATGTTTTCGTTTTTTTCAATGGTTATCCCACGCTAAATAATTTTATAAAATGGTGCCTACGTCGTTCATCTTACTGAGTTATGTCACTTCTGGTTTTACCTATGAGAAAAAGGGATGAAAATCAATCACGAGTTAAATGCAAGAAGTGCAACATTTCGTGGAATGTTAGTACATTTAGTGTGGGCTGCATACTCTGCCCCTGAAGTGAATGTTACATATTTTTAAACGAGTTCACTGCCTCGTAAAATTTCATTTGATATTGCACTGAAATTTCTAATTTTTCCTAGGTTTTTCTCATGCCTCCCTGACTGAGCCCTACGAGCTACTTCCTTTTTCAAAGAACAAACATAAATGTGGTTTAATAATTTTAACTTCCGCCGCCGCGCCGCGCTGACCGCACTGTGTTTGGCGCAATGCGTGAAGTATTCTTACAGTCTTGTATGCGCTATGCGTTTCACGCCGACCGCTGCTGCACGCACTGTCTTTGACGTAATGCGTGAAGTATTCATGCAGTCTTGTAGGCGCTATGTGTTTCACGCCGCCCGCTGCTGACCGCAGCGACCGACTGTCTTTGACGCAATGCGTGAAGTATTCAGGCAGTCTTATAGGCGCTAATATGTGTTACATGCCGATCGCCGAGCCGCGCCGAGGGTTTCTCCTTTTCGTTTCAAGTTCTCTCATCGTTGCTCTCTGCGCCGCGCCGTTCCAGGCCAAATTCCGTGCTCGGTTTCTCTCCTAGTCTTAACTTGACTAATTAAAGGTGCTGTCTATTGACGACAAAATTAGAGATTTACTCTCAGGAAATGAGAGATTTTGTCACCTTTCCTCGTTTGTAATTTTTTTTCTGAATCCAATTTTTCTTTATAGCTACATTTAAAAAAATTGCAAAATTTGCCGCCCCCGAAATTTGCCGCCATGGGCAGCGGCCCATGTTGCCACCCCCTTAATACGGCCCTGTAGCTCGTACAATTCATACATTCAAGTAGAGGAAAACGTCTGCTTCAATTCCAAACGTAAGAATTAATACGTTCTATTCTTACATTTTTTTACTAAACACAAATTCATTGCAATTCCCGGCAGTTGCTAATTACCTATGACATATTCATTTTCAGTGGTAAATTGAATACTGCTGATCTTCTGCCACACTTTAAAAGTGCGTGAACGTATTTGGTGTGGGGTCTACTTCATTCGAACAATTTTCTTTCATTATGATGCAGAGTGTTGAATCCATCTTTGTTTTGCCGCAACTACTCGGGACCAAAAGTCAAAAACGTTACAGCAGTTCCCTCAGCCTTCTCTTGTAATTATGGAGTGCGGAATATCTACAATTCACGACCTTTTTGTGGGGACGTCTCCATAATTATTAGCGACCTTTTTGCGAGGAAAAATGAAGAAAAGTCTTTTCCCCCGTAACCCTCGCACGAAATCGGACCCCGTAGCAAAATCGCTTCAATTCATATCAACACAAGAACATTTCGCATTTCTTTCTTGACATTTACCTTGACTTTTCTCTATTTCTACACAAACACAATACCGTCAAGATGTCAAGCCAGAATATTCGTTAGTTTTTCTTCAAAACATGAAGCATGATCGGAGATTTTGAAACGCTGCAACCTATTTAGTGTTTTTAGAGCGCAACCTTCGAAGAGTTGTTCCACGTGCAAACGAATTTGATGAGATCGATTTTTTTTCTCCTGATCTGACAAGCGCGCGGGACCATAGAGGTGACTTGGATGTCATCGACGAGGAACATCTGGAAGTCATATTCAGACAAGCGCGCCCCCCCCCCCCCCCCCACCATCCTCCCCAATCAAGGTATCGGGGACAAGCTATTTGACATCCACGCGCCTATACCTTCTTCATTCATATCGAATCGCATTAAAGAAACGCCCGTGTATAGGAAGTCCCAATTCTTCGAGGGCACCTGCGCATCGCAATGAAAATGCAGGGCATCTAGAGTTAAGGCTGGCGAAAGGGTAAATTTTCACAGTGGCGTGGCGTGCTTTCCGATATATCGATTAATCTGTCATTTAAACCGATGGAAAAGGATCGATACATAGGGTGTTTGCAACGAACACCTTAATTGAGAATCGATTTTTTGGCATAGCTTCAATTGGGATTTTATTGAAATGGATCATTTTCGCCTCGCCACTGATTTTCACCCATGCACACGAAGAGAAAATTTGCCCTTTCGGTCTGCGAGTGCATGTCCTTTCCTGTCTTCTCTCTTCACCAGGTTTCCAGATCAGTGTTCTGTGGTGACGTGGTCGCCATTTTCAGAAGATCCCGGGTTTGATTCCCGTTAGGTAACCTCAGTTTGATGGTTTCAAGCACGGGTCAACTTGGGCTGAGTGTAAAAATAAGGGATCAGGGATTAAGCGTGGGATTAACCCTTAAAGCTCCTGAAGGTTTCCAAAAAATGGTAAAAAAAGTCGCTAAGTTGGAATGCTTTTAGCCAATGTGCGTTAAAAATCAGCATAAAGCTGAAAATCTCAATACAGAGGGCAAAAGATCATATGAGCACAATATGCCTTCAAAGAGATACCTATGCTGTTTGGTGCAACACTAGTAACGACCATTCAGGAAAGCAACTGCAGGCTAACTCTTTGAGGAAAAATTTTGCTCTTATGAGCTTTTTCCCTCTGTATTGAGATTTTCAGCTTTATGCTGATTCTTAACGCACGTTGGCCAGAAAAATTCCAACATACTGTCTTACGACTCGTGCGTCCACCGCAATCAGATTGGAAAAAAAGTCCTGATCTACTTCACGAAATCATATTAGGAAATCGGTAAACAAAGTCCGTGGGGACACGCATACTTGCCTGCTTCTAATCTTATATGGTACGTAAAAGGCAAAAGTTGGCTCTTTCGTCCTACCATTTCTCAAGCACCCATAAAATGGCAATGAAAATATGGGGGAATATTGCATATGCTCTATTATTTAAGGAGACATGCGAACGTCTTTGATACCATTAATTATCATCCAGTTCCTGTTAAAATTATTCCCGTAATGAACTTTTATCAGCGAGAGGACAAAGGGAGGGCTCATAAATTACGTTTCGTACTTTTGCGGCATTCTTGACACTCCCCTTCCCCTTAAAACGTAACGTAAGTTATAAACGCTCCCTTTCAGTCCGCAAGAAATTTTTCCGCGTTTTTCATTTCGTTTCTCCCAATGCCTGGATGTATGAGTAACTCAACGTTCGGTCTTGTTCTAGATGGGAATTTGACGTTCTGTTCAGCTCATGCACTTGCCCAAACTGTTAGCTTTACGTAATCGTTAGTCCTTTATCAGTGACATTTACAGCGCCATGCATTCCCCATATTCGAAACGCCGCGCCGCATCAACATGCATTGTTTGCCCCTCTGTTTTTATCAATGCGCGTGGCAGAACTGTGGAGCGGCGCGGCGTTGCGAAGGAGACAGCTACTTCCGAGATCATCATGACGTATTGACACGAACTTTTTACCGCAAATGATCAAAGCCAGCTTTAAGTCTTCCGAGAATATAGAGAAGAATTTCGTGTCCGATCCGTTCATTAAAATTCGGACCCAGGCGTCAAAATCTCGAAACTATACACTGAAAAAAAAAATCTCAGTGTATTTACTAGGAAAAGGGTAAAATTACCAAGAATTCAGGGTTCTATTTGATCCCAGTTTTTTCTTGTTAAAATTACCATTTATGGAATTGGTAATTTTACCAAGAAATCTCGGTATAATTATTGAACTTACACGGTAATTTTACTGGACCTTGGTAAAAACTCCAATATTTTTTATCGACTATGGTAGAATTACCGAGATGAAATGGCAAAGTTACCGGGAATTGATTACCAATGTAAGTGGTATTCTTACCTGAAAAAAACAGTAAAAATACCGGTTTTTAGGTAACTTTACCAGTCTGTCTTGGTAAAATTACCAATAATTGGTAAACAAAATTGAGATGGTTAAGGTACCAACGGACCTTGGTAAAAACGCCGGGAATTTTTTTCAGCGTACATCGGCAGAATTCGCCTCAGATGTGACTTCAGCGTCGCGTCGGGCATGATTCTGTCATCATCGCAAGGAGCCGGACTCATTTTCATTGTGCGAGGCTCTCGGAATGAGTCATCTTCGATTTGCATCATTTTCGTCCCGCTTGTCTCATCACGATCCCAGCGCACCCCCACTCTCCCACTTTTTCGCGGCCATGTTGCCAACTTTAGGAAAATTAACGCTGTTTCGTGACTCCACAGAGAAAGGTATCTCAGTGCCTTAAGACACTATTTTCTGAGGAGAGATTTATGTCAACGAGCAATTGGAATTTGAGTTCCCACCCAAGAACCGTAATAGATCGTATTCGATACGTCAAACAGGTGAGATTGTATCGATATGAGATATGATAGATGCTCCGCAGCCCATGAAAAGATATACAATAAAAAACAATTTAAAATAAGGCGGGTAACGAGGCTAAAAGTGCACACACAAGACTGAATTTCTCAAGACGTTTGGGCTTAATTTTCAGCCGAAACGTTTTGGTCTCGTGTGTGAACTTTTAGCCTTTTTACCCGCTTTATTTTAAATTGTTTTTCATTCTATCGATATCGATTGGTTCAAAACATAAGCATAGCTTCAAAAGTCCATCGAGTAATCTGACAGGACGGTTTTTGTGATAGATTTTTGATTCGTATGAGCACTAATTAATTGGCCAAGAGTAGTGAAATTTTGTGGAAAACCGATGAAAAAAATGTGGAAAGGGCGGGCGCGTGTAAATGTGGAAGCTTGGAAGATTCTGCACCCCTGGCCCTGCCTGGAACTAATTCTTCACATTTTAAAGTTTTTAGATCACAATGCACATCAATTTATGATTTTAGAAGTTTATCTAGTGATCAGTGATAAGTAATTTAGAATTTGGATCTCAAGACTCTGTAAATATCACGAAACTGTTCATTTCCGGATGGGACCGATTGGAATATATTTCGCAATGAGGAACAACAATTCCTGACTCGTCTGTTAAAACTCTCATATGCATAGAGGAACTAATAGTGCATACGCTATACCACAACTGAGCACTTTAAAAAAATTCTCGGCGTTTTTACCAAGGTCCGTTGGTACCTTTACCATCTCACTTTTTTACCAATTATTGGTAATTTTACCAAGACAGACTGGTAAGCTTACCTAAAAACCGGTATTTTTACTGTTTTTTCCAGGTAAGAATACCACTTTTATTGGTAATCAATTCCCGGTAACTTTGCCATTTTATCTCGGTAATTCTACCACCAGTCGATAAAGGATATTGGCGTTTTTACCAGGATCCAGTAAAATTACCGAGAAAGTCAATAATTTTACCGAGATTTCTCGGTACAATTACCAATTCCGTAAATGGTGATTTTACCAAGAAAAAACTGGGATCAAATAGAACCCTGAATTCTTGGTAATTTTACCCTTTCTTAGTAAATAAACCCAGATTTTTTTTTCAGTGAGCCAGAGATCATGGTTCCTAATCGCGAAAAGTAGTCCATTCTCGAATCGGCAACGACGTGAGATCATCAAATCTGCACGGAGTCGCTTTAATCCAGCAGAATTGCACCAGTTGTTCGTCCTCTAATCAGGGCAGCTTTGAGTCCTCCCCGCTCCCCTCACCCTCGTCCCGCAGGACCGGAGCCCTGCACCCTGCCTGAGCCCTGCGTGCCGATTTGTGTCAAGTGCGGACATCCCTCAACCCTCCCCCCCACCCCTCCCATCACCGTAAGGGAGCCAACGTCACAGGTGCCAAATTGGACGCCATTCATGAAACACCTCCTTAATTCTGGGAGCGAGGAGTTCGATTTTCAGTCGGGGATTGTGAAAATGGTAGGTGGACCCTACGGCTCCTACGTTGTCCAACCCCCGGAGGACGCTCGCAATCTTTAAGGGTTGCTTCCTGGGTCATATCATGCCCTGTAACGTAGAGTCGTAAGATTAACGCGTAAAATATAATGCCTGAGGCGTTAACGCTTCGGAGATTGGACGGACCGAGAAGCGGTCATTGGGGGGGGGGGAGGGGGTTGGCGGGACACCCCCAATTATTAGAATTTGAAGAGACGGAGCTGGTTTTAGGGGTCGTTCATAAAACAAGTAACGCTGAATTTTGATATTTCGATCTCCCTTCTCTTATCATCGCTTTTGTGACGTAGGTCACCAATATCGTTTATGGTACGTAAAAATAAAAAAAAAAAAAAAAAAAAGATAATGTCGGAACGCCCTTTAGCCTCCTTCCTCGCCCCATTGAGCGGAACAGAGGTATTTTATGCCAATGATAAAAATATGTGTGTTCCTGTGTTACCTTTGGTTGATATAGGAAGTGAAACACAAAGAAGTCCAAATTTTGAGTTAATTTTGTTTCTTTTCGCGGTGAATTTAGCGCAGAAAACAACGGAGAGGGAACCGCAGAGTCCACCGAGGCAGGGCCGGATTTAGGGGTTGGCCACATGGGTCGCGGCCCATGACGGTAAATTTAGGGGGCGCCAAATGTTGCAATTTTTTCAAATGTAGGTATAAAAAAATCGGATTCAGATAAAAAATTATAAACGAGAAAAGGCGACAAAATCTCTCATTTCCTGAGAGTTAAATAGTAATTTCTAATTTGTTCGTCTTTCGGTGATACAAGAGACAGCGCCTTTCATTAGTCTAGTAGAGAGAGAGACCAAACACACAATTTGGCCTGGAGAGACGCGGCGCAGAGAGCAGATGACCAAGACTTAAGACGAAAAGGAGAAGCCCTCAGCGCGCCGGTCAGCATGAAACACATATTAGCGCCTTTAAGACTCCATGAATACTTCACGCATTGCGTCAAATGTAGTGCGGTCAGGAGCGGTTGCGTTGGCGTAAAACTCATGGTGCCTACATGACTGAATGAATACTTCACGCATTGCGTCAAAAACAGTGCGGTCAGCGCGGTGGCGGAAATTAAAATTATTCAACCACATTCATGTTTATTCTTTCATAATTTTTTCGTTCATTTCTTATCAATGAAAGGCCTTGTCTACACAGAGATAGGTTTACGAAACTTGACTTTCGCGCAAAGTTCCGTGAACGTTTGCAAGTGTTGACAGGGCTTTCACAAAAAATGTGCCCAACACGAGAAAACGCGTCTTATGCACCCCACCTCCTCCAGCACGTTCACTTGATGGTTTGTATCGATGTGTCAAAACGAATGAGAAGGGGGCGGCAAAAACAGGCGGCCCATGCTGCCGTGCTAAGGAAGAACGCCGTATGAACATTCGAGAGTTGCCAAATTTCTCTTGGTAAAACGTGTATTTTTCGCCACATTCATGCATATTTTCCTTTGAAATTTTCAGATGATTTAGACTCAATTGCGTACAAAATTGTCTGAAAATTTTGGAAAATAATATTCACAATTTTCCCAGTAAATTTGGTTTTTATCATAGGAATTTGGCAACGCCTGAAGGTTCATACGGCGTTCTTCCTTAGCACGGCAGCATGGGCGGCAAGTAGGTAAATCCAGCCCTGCACCGAGGGCTTGCGTTGTTTTGTGTTTATGTACCTCCCGTTTCAACCAAACTTTTGTGTCGAGTTTTCTCTCTGTGTGAGGCCGCTTGGAGGCTTTTTCCACATTTTCAAAAACTTAGCACTTTGCATACCCGTTTTTTTAGTAAAATCACGCAGTTTTAGGCCCCTCCCAACACAAATAAATCTGAGGTCTTACAGTGCGTGCGTTTTTGAGCTATCATTTCACACAGATTTGAATATTCTCCAAGTAGAGTTTTAAGCGCTCAGCCGATAGCAGCGCTTTTTGATTTCGTTTTAGCCTCTGAGTACTAGTATACTAGTGCTAATGCGTTTAAATGGCGCACCAGCTCATCGATGTGTAGGCTTTTTGGGGGGGTCCATTTTTAAAATAAATAAAGCTGTGAAAACTGTATTTTATGCTTTTAACGTAATGCGCAGGTAGTTTCGATCGGTTGTCTATAAGAAAATTTCTTAGCGGTAGAGTAATTCTTATCGAAATTGATGGTTGAACTCAAATGAAGCCTAAAAAAACGCGCCTGATGAGCTCAACGGTGAGCTCATTTTCGGGAAACAAAAATACGCGTTTACGGTTTTCTTGGTAACCTTTGTTTGCTATCAGCTGATGTTTTATTTCCATTTCCCAGCCAAGTCGACGGAGTTTATACTTCCTTTCTTCACTAAATACATTTACTAACACCTGAGCGCTTTTCTAATACGATAGTATTAGAACTTTCCCGCTTGTTTTATTTTTCGGCGAATCCTGGACTAATTCTAATGAATATCAGCACCTCGTCCTTTTTTGACCAACGCCACTGTCCAACCGAATAAACTGCAGCAGGAGAAAACCGAGTTCGGTGGTTTTATAAGGCCGTGCTTTGATCGCCCTCCCTCGAAAGTTTATGATTGTGACTCACCTGAGGTATGTTCGGTGATAACGCTGGACTCGGGAAAATTTATCGCCTCGCGCCCAAATAAACAGGTTGATAACGCCACGCGCAGTGAGGGAAAACGCCGTATGATCTTATTGATGTTGCCAAGTTTCCTCCCACAACGGCAAAATTTTTTAACAAAATTGATATAATTTTTTCATTGAATTTTTTCAAGGTTTTCACTCATGACTTGTTCCGGCATTTCTGAAAATACTGAAAATAATATCGATAATATATCTCTCAGATTGTTATTCTGTGCGAAGAATCTCGGCAACACCTGATAGCTAATACGGCGTTCTTCTTTAGCCCAGTAGTGTGAACTTGCTGCGATTATATTAAACGAGGTGAAATCGAGGCACCGGCGCTTCGTTTCTCGCGTTCAGATCTCACGTGGAAATGATGTAATTTAAAAACCGCATATCTCTGCTTACGATTGAGTAGACGGATTTAACCTGAATCAACCTAACTACATTTCACGTATCCTTTCGGTATCGTGCATTATGTCTTAACGGAGAACTGAACTCGTTCATGCCTTTAAACTGTAAGTGAACTACCGTGGATATTGAAGAATATGCTCACAAAATTTCAAGTTTCAGTTTTGTTCACTTTTCTGCTTAATACAAACATCACAATGCATATGGCAACGCCTAACCTACCTAGGCTGATTCCGCTGATATCCGTCTAACTAACTAACAATTTTTTCTCTGCATTATTTTTATAAATGTCTCTGGAGCGAAAATTGAACGTATTTATAAACAATGGAACTACGTTCCTCGCAAACTCTGTGCGCATAGCTTATTTTAGCATATAGACGTCCAATTAATAAGTTTCATCTATTTTTTTCAATTTTTTATCGTTTTTTAACTTGATGTTTTTATTTTCTGTCTCGATTTGTCTCGTGGAATTACATGAAATATTGCTCGTAAAGTTTCGATCTTACACACATGATCCGCGCAAATCTTATGCGTATAGTTCCTTTTAGCATAAATACGCCCTATTACCGAGTTTTTCATCTTGAATTTTGTAATTTTATTTTTTTATCGTTTTTTAAAGTTCTTCTTCTTCCACTAACGACTAGGGCATTGTTAATCATGTCATCCAGTATTAAACACAATAAACCATATAAATACTAAAAATCTAAGAATCACTAAAAATAAAGGAGTCGTCAAATCTATTAAAACATCATAAAATCTTCAATCATCCTCAAGAGAAGAGAACCAGCTTTGTGCCCATCTCTTAGGCGGTCGTCCAGCTTAATCTTTTCAAGGGTTTTCCCCTTTTTTAAAGTTATTGTTTTTATTTTCTGTCGCGACTTGTGTCGTGGAATTTCATGAGTTATTGCACGGAAACTGTCAATC
Organism: Bemisia tabaci; assembly: GCF_918797505.1. Lineage (NCBI taxonomy): Eukaryota > Metazoa > Arthropoda > Insecta > Hemiptera > Aleyrodidae > Bemisia > Bemisia tabaci. The sequence continues at coordinate 16,999,403 of NC_092800.1, forward strand.
TTTCGTAAAATTCTTTCCTTTCATTCATGCCACCCTGGCTATCTCGTCTCTCCCGAACGAACTCGCGTTACAAGTTAAACACGAGCTTTCCACACTGATGGGGAGAATTCACTCGCACAAACATTTCAACAATCATTCGAACGACCTCGATCGGATGGAAAACAAAAACAAAGCCCCCCCCTCTCCCGTCCCCCCTTGCCCCCTTCTCCCGTTCCCACCTTTGCCCCCTCCTTCCGTCTCCCGTGCCCTCCCTGCCCCAGCGTTCTTTTTTTCTGCACTAAAGTCACTTGTCCGAATGATAATGGACGTATTTCTGCCAAACGGAAGTATGTGCATTAAGGCATGAGCCCTGAGACCCGTAGGAATATATGCATAACAGGGCTCACGTCATAATGCACATAGTTCCGTTCGACAGAAGTACGTCCAATTGATAAGGCTTTAAGCAGATGCACACACACGCCATTAATCACTTACTTGTCAACTGGCTCTTCGTTTCGCGTCAGTAGCGAGGGCGTGATCGCGATCAGCTATTTACGGCTGCAATTTTTATGCTATTCGCACGATGATCCGGAAGGAAGCTTTTCCAGTTCTGGAAAAGTATTTACTTCTAAAGAGAATTCGCATGTGTCTGACATTTGATGAATTTTACGTTTTAGTAAGTGAAAAGCACTGATTGACCGGAGCACGATAATATTATTGGTTTTTTAAATTGAATAACATTATTGAGGGAGCCATGACAAAATTATCTAATCCGCTCAAATACATGTGCTTAAAAATGTGGAATACTTCTTGATGACGTCACAAAGTGGTACATTTTCTCACATTTAAATCTAATTTGTTACGACTTACTACATCCTCTCTGTTCTAATAAAATCATTTTTAAGACGCTCGATGGACATGGCTTTTTACTTTAAGTCGTTGATGAGGTACCTTTTATTTATTTTTTATTTGCTTTTACAGGGTGTCTAGCATCAGGAGTTTCCCGATTTTCTCCAATTCTATCAGGATTTGAGGTCAAACAGGGTTTGAGGAAAAATCGGGCGTAAAATCACGATTTGAGAAAATTTGAACGTCCGATCGGATTTTCTCATCGAGCTATTTTGGTGAAGTTACATTATTTTTCTCTGCAAAAAATCAGGATTTGGAAAAATTATAAAATAAGGATATAGCAGTAAAAAATCAGGAAAAATCAGGATTTTCCTCAGTGAAAAAGAAACTAGACACCCTGTTTTAGTTGTTGATGAGATATAATTTTTTTAAATTCTTATTTACTTTAGGCAATTTCAATTTACACAAACCGATTGCGGTGGACGCACGGGTCGTATAAGACGGGATGTTGGAGTTTTTTTTTGCCAACGTGTGTTAGAAGTTCAGCTTACAGCTGAAACCTCATTACAATGATTTATACCTGAAATACCTCAATACCTGAATGGACGTAACTAGCGTTGCTCCAAACAGCGTATCTCTGAGGGGAAAATTGTGCTTGTTTGTGAGCTTTTCCCCTCCGTATCGAGGTATCAGCTTTAAGCTGAACTTCTAACGCACGTTGGCTAAAACACTCCAAGATCTCAATTTCAATTTGTTTCGTCCGGGCGATTTCGACGTTTTCGCTTGCCGCGTAGCGACCAGGGGGCGGAGTCTCATTAGAAATAAGTAGAAAACAAGCGGGGAAGTTCTAATACTGTTGTATTAGAAAAGCGCTCAGGTGTTAGTGAATGTATTTAGTGAAGAAAGGAAGTATAAACTCCGTCGACTTGGCTGGGAAATGGAAATAAAACATCAGCTGATAGCAAACAAAGGTTACCAAGGAAACCGTAAACGCGTTTTTTCGTTTCCCGAAAATGATAGCCACAGTTGAGCTCATCAGGCGCGTTTTTTTTTAGGCTTCATTTGAGTTCAACGATCAATTTCGATAAGAATTACTCTACCGCTAAGAAATTTTCTTATAGACAAACGATCGAAACTACCTGCGCATTACGTTAAAAGCATAAAATACAGTTTTCACAGCTTTATTTATTTTAAAAATGGACCCCCCCCCCCCAAAAAAGCCTACACATCGATGAGCTGGTGCGCCATTTAAACGCATTAGCACTAGTATACTAGTACTCAGAGACAAGTCGAAATCAAAAAGCGCTGCCTATCGGCTGAGCGCTTAAAATACTGTGTATCTACTGACTTGATGTAAAATCAGTAATTTCACCGGTACTTTTCCCTCTTTTTCCCCGTGCGCGGACGGCGGCGACGACTCTGTGGGAACCTACCCCCGAGTGGCGGTCCGGGGCGGGAGTGGGGCGCGTGCGAGGGCTCACGTTAATTTACTTTTAAAAATCGAATTCAATTAGACGGCATTATCGCGAGTGAAAGGATCGCGGGCTCCGTGAATCGTATTTTCGCCGGCTTATCACACCCCGGCCCCGCGCCCCGCGCCCCGCGCCCCTCGGAGCGCGGGCTCGCGGGCCGGAGGGCCGGCGAACAATGCGCCCCAAGCCGAAAGCGTGCCGCCCCATCCGAAACCGGGACTCGGGCCGCCCCAGCCCCGACGAGACGTCGACGAGGTGTTCAACTCCAGCCGCGTTGCCAGTTGCGGGCGAGTACGCTTTTGTCAGTTCGGGGAAGTCTGTTGTGATAGCGAAGAGAGCAGTAAGTGCAAAAATCAAGTTTAGAGAAAACGCACTGGAAAAGAAAACACCTTGGATCTAGAGTCCAGACTCAGGAAAACATTGACAAGAAAAAATACTCTTGATTCAATCAGATTTAAGCTTAAATCAAAAGGAAATCCGCTCAAATTAAGAGGCTTGGTTCTTGATTTAAGCAAAAATCCGATTGAATCAAGAGTATCTTCTCTTGTCGATGTTTTTAAGAGTCTGGACTCTAGATCCAATGTGGTTTTTTTCCAGTGTTTAATTTGTCGGGTCGGGGAAGTCTGCCGTGATAGCGAAGAGAGCAGTAAGTGCAAAAATGAAGTCTTGAGAAATCGGACTCGGCAGCTTCTGACCGGAAAATTTTATCCAAAGAAGCCTTCTTCCCGATTCTTGTTCTTGTTGCGATTCTTTGTTAAATAGCCACTAATCGCCCAAAAGACTCCTATAAATTGGACTGCATTTTGCAATTGGAAATGGAAACCACTCGCATCTTAAGGAAAATGATGACGCCTTCATTTTTTTGCATATGCAGCCTGGATTACCCTCCAGCACGAATAGTTGTGTTGAGTCATCTCTGGAGACGATTCTGAGCTTTGACTTCCGGACGTAACTTTTGCAGTGTAAGGAAGGTATCGGTGCAAATATATTGTCTCTGTTGGCAACACCGCGCCAGATCGGAGATCATAGGGGCATGGGAAGCTGGGCTTGGGGTTTTCGTATACGGTGGTACATAAAGCACCGGTGCATGTGCGGTACATGATTATAGGTACGATTCGAGGGAGTGGCGGTGTTGGTGTGCGCAGACGGGTCTTAGCGAGGCCCCAGTCAAAATATTATTGGGACGTGCGCTCTTAGCGGAAATTGATGTGAATGTCAGCGGAAAAATCGATTCCATGGATTTGTCGCTTTGTCCCCGTGCAAACGCGCCCGCGATCCTGACTCGGGCGCAGTGGCGTGGCGTGAATTGCGACACATCGATTGTTGTGCCATTTAAACCTATGAAAAAAGATCGATTATCAGGGTGTTCGCAGCGAACACCTTAGTAATCGATTCTTTACCATAGCTTCAAATGGCGAGATATCGGTAATCGATTATTCACGCAACGCCACTGCTCGGGCGAGTGGATTTCGCTCGACAGCGGGAAATTGGCGGCCGCGAGAGCAGCCCGTGCATGGTTGCGAGGGATGCAAGGTCAGATATATATACTGCCGGGATAAGGAAGAACGCCGTATAAGCCTTTAGACGTTGCCAAATTTCCGTTGATTAAACGCATATTTTCGAGGAAACTCGTGAATATTTTTCCTTGATTTTTTCAAAGAATTTTAATCGCAATCAGATTCTAAATGGACCGCGTTTAAGAGAAAGGAACCAAGCCACATCAGCTATTACCAAATTTAAGTAAGCGACTCAATTTTTTACGAGAGAACGTTTTTGCGGATTCCTTCGAAAATTTTAAGGAATTTGCTTCGTACTATGGAGAAAATTCACTGAAATTGGCGCGAAAATCTGCACAACCGTTTTCATGTAAACAATTAAATTGCCCCCTTAACTTTGGCAATAGCCGTTGTGGCTTGGTTCCTTTCTGTTTATCGCGGTTCGTTAACTCCTGTATAGAAATATGCATCTTTGACTTACCATTATATTACTAATTATGATATATGGATGCAATATGCGTATAAACAACTTTCCACGCTTTTTAACCTGAGGATGGAGCAATGAAGCCGAAAAGTTCAAGACCAGTTTGTCCGATTGGAATAAAAACTTTTCCTACAAAAATAACGTTCGAAAGCTCATTCGGCGTTTTTCTTCGACTGAACGGAACATGCGGACGGGTCATAAAATTAGAATTGACAAAGCGGTGATAACGATAAACAGCGTTGCCAGTGGTAGGGAATTCCCTCTGGCTTCCAACCCAATATAACGCATAAATAAAACCTAAAATTGATAAATTTGGCAACATGGGCGGGGATTTATCATTGATTATGCACACGACGACGACGACGGCAACCGAGCCCCTGTTTCTTCGGCGACTGACGTCATCACTCCGCGTAAACAATATCTAATTGGGTGAGTCCACGTTTTTTCTTACGCCTATTTACCTAGTTTCCCCGTCGCCGTCGCCGGTCCGAGATTTGTCCCGATCGGACGCAGCATGATAGAGCTGGAAAACAGTCCACGCGCACGGTTTCGCATGTTCCTGTCGTTAAAATTTTCCGCGTTGGAGAACCGTGAGAAGTTGCTTGGAAAGCTCCCGCTGTATGGAAAAGCGCCGCAAAAATTCAGACGTTCCATACACACATAAGAGTCGCTCTCACAGCGCTCTCCGGCGCTCTGCGACGCCTAAACGCCACAAAGCTCGGTCCTCCCTCAGATCATCAGGGAGTTGGCACTCCCGCATCTCATCCTCAACCCCCTGTCGCCAAAGAAGTAGTAAAAAAAAAACTTCGATTAAATGATTATTTGAGAGGAAAGTTTTGAATATTTTTCCTTGAAATTTTTAGGACTTTTCGGTGAAATTGCGAGCAAAATTATCTGAAAAATTGGAAGAAAAGTACTCACAAGTTTACCAGGAAATTCGGGTTTTATCAAAGGAAATTTGGCAACGCCTGAAGGTTCATACGGCGTTTTCTTAGCACGGCAGTAGTTGGTCAACGATCGCGGACTAGCCGTTCGCGCCAGGCTGCGAATCCGAACTGTGCTGCCGTGCTAAGGAAAAACGCCGTATGAACCTTCCGGCGTTGCCAAATTTCCTTTGATAAAACACGAATTTCCTGGTGAACTTATTAATATTTTCCTTCTAATTTTTCAGATAATTTTGTTCGCAATTAGAGATCCTCCTAAAGTTCCAAAAAATCTCAAGGAAAAATATCCGTATTTTTCTTCAGAACTAAAAATTTTATTGAGGGAAATTTGGCTACTCTCGAATGTTCATACGGCGTTTTTCCTTAGCACGGCACTGTGGTTTCCGTTAAACTTCAGGAGTTCCAGAAATCGAATCCACAACCACCTGCAGTGCCCTCTCGTCGGATTGCATCACGCTTGGGAGAAAACAGCCGGTGGAATCAGAATCAGAACCAGAAACAGAGTTAGAATCAGAATCACGATTCCTGGAAAAGAACGGAAGATCTCGGTGCGGGGACCGAGGGGCTCTTGGAATCTCGGTCAGCACTCGCTGCCTCTCGCGGACACGATCCCGGCGTTTGAATGGGATCGAGTGTCGGGTGTCGCAGGCCCAGGCGGCTTCCTCAAACGCCTCGGGCGTCGGAAAATGAAAAACTATGATTCATTTTTTACGTCTCCTACACGATTACATCCACGCTGAACTCGATCCGAGACCACCCAAGGCGCGCAAGGAGTGAGTCTTGCAAGAGTCCACACAGCGCCTGTGGATCTGGTGGATCGATTCAATGAGTCTGCCTCATGTAACAAATATAGTAAAGTACGTAGCAGGTTTGCTGGCAGTCTGGAAAACCAGGGAAAGTCAGGGAATTTGTGGGAAAAGTCAGGGAATATCTGGGACATCTGCTAATCACTAAAACATCACTGATCTTCCTTATGTTCGGCCTTCCGGTCATTTTTAAGGCTTGTCATCTGTTGACCCCCTGCGGAATGCCTTCATCTATCATTTTGATCTGTGCCTAAGTTTCTTTTATCCAAAGTTATGCGAAGAATAGCGAATTTCAAGATAAGAAAAAAGAGGGTGGAAATTTTGTTCGAAGGTCGAGGAAAGTCAGAGAATTAGAAAATTTTGGAGTCAGAGAAAAATAAAAATAGTCAGGGAAAAATCAGGAAAAGTCGGAAATTTGAAGATAAGGAAATCATGGCTACCCTGGAATCGGCCTTGTGAAACTCTGGCCGTGGAAGCTGTATCTTCGGACTATATACGAGTAGACATACCGTCCGCGTTCCGAGCGTAGCACCCAGAGCAATCGAAGCTACGGCTCCAGCACCCGTAACTTTCAGCCACTGAGCCCGGAACGGACGGTATATTTCTATTTAGCCCGCAGCTTATTTTCAGTGCTCTTTTTTAAAAATGTCTTACGTCCGCGAGCGCGAGCTCGCTTAATGTACCTAGAGGGGCCCCGGCCCTCGTGGAGCCTTTTTGGCCGAAGTAAAACTGTAAAAGAGGCGATCGCCCCCTAGCCTAGCCTGTCTAGCCTCGTAGAGGACTTTTCTCATACTCTTCGTAGGGGCCCCAAACATTACGAATTTCAAGGGTCCGACCGACCCAGCGGACCTATTATTGAAATAGATAGACAAAGCTATAGACAAATAAGACAAAAGAGATGTGGAGAATCTTATTGGTGGAAGCGAGTGGTTGCAATGGACAAAGGAGGTAGATAATAGCCTAACTAATGGCAACTCATGATAGACCCGATAGTTAGTCCATCATTCTCTCCCTTAGTCTACAGGAACCACCCATTTCAACCAATAGGATCGCTCCGTACTCCCCATGTCTTCTCTGTCTATCGCTTTGTCTATCAATTTCAATAATCAGCCCTCTGCTCGGATTTGCCGGCTCCGTACTTAGAACGACATTTTCGACCATCCTCTTCCCACGCGAAACCTCCACATCAAAAATCCTCCCTCGACCCCACGACTTTCCAGACCGGAAACCTGATCCGGGGAAGGAGCCCGCAACTCCGACCACCCCCACGGCATCGATTCCTAAACACTTTCAAATCGAAAAGGGTTAACCCGCAAAGGTCGGCTTCGCGGAACAACGGGGTCTAAGATACGCGCACTGATAACAACCCCCCCCCCCTCTCCGCGATCGCGGCTTCCCCGCGCGCACAATACGGCCGGGAACGAACAAAGGCAGGTCCCAATAAAAACAGGATTTAATTGTGCGCGCAATGCAACGGTCGCATGTCGATCGCCGGGCAGGCCTGCGAGGGGAGGGGTTTTTGCGAGTAGCCCCCTCCCCCCCCCCCTCTCGAGCTTCCCCGTCTGATCGCTGAAGCGATTGAGTGTGCATAATACAGAGAAAACAATTTGGTTAGCGTTCGAAAAGCGTTCTTCCACCTGGCCCTCCCCATTATTCAGTCTCGGTCTTGTTCTGTCGGGCGCCCCTCCCCCTCCCCCTCCCCTCGCCGGCGGCGGCGGTGGTTTGCCCCTCTGGGCTACCTTTTTATTAACCCTCTGGATTCGACGGTGGGCACGCGAACGCCCATTGTGATCCTAGTTCTCGTGCTTTTCGCAATGTAACATGCGATGCAGCTTCGAACTCGGTGGATTCCTCTTTTTTTCTTTTCCTTTTTTTATCTGCACTGCGTGCGAAACCAGGATGAAACGGAAACGGGGTGCATCACATGATCTGAGCTTTTCAAGTTCGATCGTAAAAGCACCTATCTGAGAACGGAAACTAGATTGGCGCGTTGTTTTCTGAAAGGAAACGATTGAAAAATTGCAATGAGGACCTAATGTAACCAGCTAGCTCATGGAAGCACCAATCTGCGTAAAAACTCAAATAGTCCTAATATAACACTGGAAAATAAAAAACACATTGGATCTGGAGTACAGACTCTTAAAAACATCGACACGAAAAAGTACTCATGATTCAATTATATCTAGCTTAAATCAAGAACCAATCCTCTTAATTTAAACGGATTTCGTTTGATGCAAGCAAAAATCCGATTGAATCAAGAGTATTTTTTCTTGTCAATGTTTTCAAGAGTCTGGACTCTAGATCCAATGTGTTTTTTTCCAGTGAAGTTGGAGAGCTGGCGCCACTTTTAAGCATTTTCCAGGTCCCAAATTTCGAGACTCCTGCGTGACGCCGGGTCGGTTTTTCGATACATAATCGATTTTTTTCGAGACACGGGCACCCGGTCACCCGATGTAAACAGAGAAGACAGGAATCACCACTGATGATAACGGCAAAAATTATGAAAATCAGCCCAGTAGAGCGTTGGAACCTAGCGTTACCAGATATCACGTTTCACTGAAGATACCGAAAAGTTCGTTGTCAAAATTCCAGCGGCCAGGAATCCAAAACGGATTGCTTTTTCTGTGTGTGAAGGTCTATCTCCAACCTGCAGATTATTTTAAGCATTTTAAAGAATGACTCACGGAACTTCGCAGCACGAGTCACCGGAGCTCACGGTCAGCACGAAATTCGACACGCCGGGGGCCCGCAGAGCCTCTCCCGACTCACGGGCTCCCCCCGTCTCCCTTCCCCTTGAATCCAGGTGGACAGCTGTACACAGAAGCTGTTTCAATTCTGGTTAATTATCGATACTGCTCTTATCTGGTAGTTTGTTTTCTTTCAATTTGTGCGGACGGAAGGAATTTTTGTGCTGAGCAATTAGATTGAAAACACTACCTTGCTAAGGAAGAACCCCGTATGAACATCCGAGAGTTGCCAAATTCCCCTGGATAAAACATGAATTTTTGACGAAAAGCATGCACATTTTTCTTTGAAATTTTCAGATATTTTAGATAAAATTGCGTACAAAATGTTCTAAAAATTTTGGAGAAAAATATTCACAATTTTCTCAGTCTATTCTGTTTTTATCGAAGGAAACTTGGCAACGCCTAAAGGCTCGTACGGCGTTCCTCCTTAGTACGGCAGAACAGGTGGATACAGCGGGAGAGGGGGTGGGAGGACGCCCCCCTCTTTTCTTGATCAGTGGCGATTCTTGCAAGTTAGAGAGAGTTCAAAAAGTGAAATTACACATTTGGTAAGGCCGATTATTGAAACTGATGGGCAGAGTTATGGACACAGAAGAGAAGAGGGATATGGAGGGATCCTATTGGTGCAAGCTGGTGGTTGCAATAGACAAAGGAGGTTGTTAATAGACTAACTAAGAGCAACCCAGGAGAGATCCTATAGTTTGTCCATCATTTTCTCCCTTAGTCTATATGGAAACCACCCATGTCAACCAATGGGATTGTTCCATGCTGTATATGTCTTCTTTTTCAATAGCTATGTCCATTAATTGCAATAATCAGCCGTATGTGTTGCTGAAGTCGTGCAACTCTTTATCTCATACTTAACGGGCAGTCACTGGACAGAGGAGGGAAATTCTTGTAATGAATGTAATGTACGACTGGAATTGAAGGAAAGTTTTCTCCAAAAAAGTTCTAGTGGCGGAGGCATTTGAGTTGTTTCTCAGTGAGCAGTGCCATGCCCATGCTGCAACGAAGCGAAAGCCAACATAACAGACCAGGATTTCAGTTAGTGTCATTCAACCCCTCGATCCATCTTGAAGCATTCTGGAGTTTTTTCTTTTTTTATAATTATATTGTAGTTTTGCTTAGTGACCGGTTTCCTGTAATAAATGACATCAGTCGGGAGTGATCTGATTTCCACCGAAATTAGGATTCCGTCAGACGCCAGAGCTGGGCAATAACCCGAGCCGGCGCACAGTGGATCGAGTCCTAGGAGAGGTCGGATACAATTTGGAAACTTTGAACTCTTATAACTCCGTTTATACAAAACTTTGAGGTTCTAAAAGAGGCTCCATTGGTTTCCTCGTGATAGTTTCTTCTAGAAGCATCCCTTGAAATTTGAAATGTGACGAAATAAACATCAAAATTTGCAGTTTTAGTTAAAAATGTAATGTCCAACTTCTTCAGTTGACTCGATCCTCTGTGCGGCGCGGCGTTAGCGCCAACGCCGAAGGTATCCGATGATGATGACGCAGCCAAGATTCCTTCGGCTGAGTCTTAATTATCGGGAATTGGTGGTTCATCGCTGGATATGAAGTCACGGTACTACCGGGAAGATTACAGGTGTCGCATGGACAATGATCGTGCGTCCATTCCGAATCGCGCTGTCATAGTTTTTACAGACAATATGAACTAGGAAGAAAAAGAAAAAGAAAAAAGAGAAAAAAATAGAAGAGGTGCCAAGTGTCTTTTTGCACGGAGAAAAAAACTTCGTGCATGGGACCCGAAGTTGAGTTCATATGGATCTCTGAAGTTTTTGGATCACGCGCATCAAAAACTTGAGGTCTATTTGCCTAAGTTCGGATCAGACACCTGAAGTACTTCGGTATGTACCTAAGTACTTCAGATGTCTGACCCGAACTTCGGCAGCTGGACCTCAAGTTTTCGGATGCGTGGTCCAAAAACCTTAGAGATCCACATGACCACAACTTCGGGTCCCATGCACGAAGTTTTTTTCTCCGTGTGAGTATCAGCAATCCAGAGGGTCCGGAGCGAATGACGTATAATCCATTGTATAATAGCATAGCATTTCCGGAGTTTTTCACCCTCATCGATCTTTGATAGGACCAAATTTTGCAATAAGGAACCACTACCCCTGGCTCACTTAAGAAACAACACTTGTGTCATTGGTTTCCCTAAGCAAAAAGGTGATTTTATGGAAGAGCCAGAGATAGTAGTTCCTTTCTGCAAAATGTAATCCGATTATTTTTCCCTTCAAAATTGTCCTTCTCTTTGAAAATTCTGCATGATTTTTGATCTAAACCTTTTTTCTGTTTCAGGTAAGTAAGCAAGATTGGTCATGCTATTTCTTGTTGTCAGTGTCAGTGTTATCCTCTTCAGGTTGAACATTCCAGAAAGGTCAGTATATTTTCCTAAACATCGGAAAGTCTGGGAAAAGATGGGGAGTATTGTCATCAGACCAATAATTTTTTTGTTGAGTCAAAATTTTTATGAATTATTCTAATCCCATCATGCTTTCTGGCAGCGAAGTTGGAACGTCGCACAGTGGAACGAGTCAATGGACAAAGTCGGACAAAATTGTGAAACTTTCAAAGCTCATAACTACATTTTCACAAAACGTGGATGTCTTAAAAGTGGTCTCATTGGTTTTCTCGTAAAATTTACTTCAGGGAGCACCTCTCAAACTTTAAGCAATAAAAATTCGTAGAAAGTGCACTCGGCTTCTGCATCCAGAACCTTCGGCATCTGAGCCCGGAACGGACGGTATGTCTATATAACCCGTAACTTTTTTTTCAGTGCAAGAAAAACTGGCTGCATACGCGGTAAATTTGAAAAAGCATGTGGCAAACTACACTGATTGTGTGCTTAGGAGTTGATTTCAGACTTTATTAATGTGACCATCGTGCCTTTCGAGCGAATTTTTGCTTTAGCTGGTGTTCAGTTGGCTGTATCCCTTGCGTGCATCAGACCCATTATGGCCTGGTTACACGATCAAATTCACGTCAAATTCCGATCAAATGGTGACTGATGCGCACCATCTACCATCAAATTTCTGCGGCCTGCAAACATTTGATGGTAGATGATGGAGCTGTGGGGCTCATCCTTCATCTGATTTCCACACAACCGTACTTATTTCATGCTTATTTCAATCAACACGCTGTTTTAATTAATTTTACTCATCAATCTAGATAACTCTCTACGCCATCTAGGTCATCATTTTGATCGGAATTTGACGGGAATTTGATCGTGTAACCAGGCCATTAGAAATTACCGAACAAGCTTATCTGCCATTGGTGCCGCATTTTGAAACCGTCCAATCAACGCGCCTCACAGGTGGCTCAACCGCTTCCATTCGTCCCCCGTCGAAAGGGGGAAATAGCGGAAACGACGAGTCCATCTCGTTATCACGTCGGATCCGACGAGGGCCGACGGCCGGACGCGGGCGTCGCGACGATGCAAGCGAGTCAACAGTCAACACGGAGGCTCAACAGTCACCAATCAAGGCTCGTCGGCCGCGGGATGCGTTTGCCCTGTAAATTATTTTTAGTGAAAAGGGCCCATTAGCGCGGCTAATGGTTTGTTTGTTGATTGCATTAAATCACACCGGAGCGCGGCCGCAATATTTCATCGATTCAACGCCGCGCGACGCCCCCGCGGACCCCCCTCTGCCCCCCACCCCCGACACCCCCTCCCCCTCCCCCGGGCCGCCAACCGCTGACCGCCCGATGCACCGCGGCGCCGCCGTTGCCCGAGCGCCCGTCGCGGAATGGACCGAGTCGCGATTATCGCGAGTTTGCAGTTTTCGGCATCGCCCATTTAAACGCGAGTATAATAATCGATATGTATCGAATAGACCGTTTCACGATGGATCGATAGTTTATTACATGTCCAAATGGAAGATTTCTAGCGGCGATTTCCGGAACCTTGCAATGCAGGGATCCGCCTTTTGAACGCGTGTAAAATGATCGATATTTTATATCAAGCAGACCGTTTCACTTAGGATCTATAATACGAAACGCGCGGGATAAGCCCTTGTGCCAGCGGGCCGATTATTGAAATTGATAGACAAAGCTATGGACAAAGAAGACAGAAGAGGTATGGAGAGATCCTATTGTGTGAAAGCTGGTGGTTTCAATTGATAAAGGAGGTCGTTAATAGACTAACTATCAGCAACCGAGGAGAGATCTTACAGTTCGTTAATAATTTTCGCCCTTAGTCGATAGGAACCACCTATTTCAACCAATATAATCGCTCCATACTCCCTATGTCTTCCTTGTCTATTGCTTTTCAGTGTTAACGCGTTCACCTGTAGAAAATCTCGATATCGAACCGCCTTGATTCGTGACGTCACTCCTTGGTATTGGACAACCGCGGAAGGGGCAGGGGGGGGAAGGCGGCTCACCGAGGGTAACAATACAGCCGCGGTAAGACTTGTTATTGCGGGGGAGGGGAAGGGGGGCAGAGCAGGGCAGAAGTTAATTGCTCCTACCTTGGCTTGCGGATCCACCTTGAGTTTTTTGTGCGAGTCTCGCCTCTCGCTGTGACGCTCTCGCGGGGGGCGGGGGGGGGGGGGCATGGTGGGGGGAGGGGGGGCGGGCAGGTTATCTTGCCCTCGGGTTCATGGCGATCGCCGCGCGTCACTCCTCCTCGTCGCGCAGTGTGATTTTGTCCGGATACAGGGTGTTTTATTTGTCGTGAGCTATGAAATTTTTAAATTCCAGATGGAATTCAGGAATTTTCCGGAATTTTTGAAGAGTATTTGAAAACGGAGACTCCTCTAAGTACAGATCATCCCCCCAGTACTGATTAAGATATACAGCAATCTCCCGCAGCAATTTGCGGAGTGCGATTTTGTGCGAATACGGAGTGTCTCATTTGTCGGGAGATATGAAAGTTTTAAATCCCAGATGGAATTCAGGGATTTTCCGAAATTCTTGAAGGATTCTTTAAAATTAAAAAAAGACTCCTTCAAGTGCAGATCAATCCCCTAGTACTTGAGATTTGATTTAAGATGCAGCAATCTGCCGCAGCAATTTGCGCAGTGCGATTTTGTCGAATACAGGGTGTCTATATGTCATCGAATCTGAAATTCCACATGGAATCCCTGAAAGATTTTTTTAAAAAAACCTCTAAATACAGATCGTCCACCTAATGCTTAGAAATGAATAAGATGCTTCGAATATTGTCCAGACACAGGAAGGTATCAGAGGAATTTTTCTCCTCCACGTTACTAATCGACCGGTGCGCTCATCAAAATTTTATGACTACAGTCAGGCTGAGATTGTAAATTAACATTGATCGATTATCCGTTCATTTCTTACTAATGTCAAAACATTTTATTTGTATTCATATAAAATTCTGTTTCCGATTTATTGTTTAGTTTGCCAGACAGTACTTAGCACATAAAATCAAACTACCTTTCATTGCAAGTTATATTGGTTTTTAATTAGAATTAAAAATAGCCCGATTCGCTCGATGAATTTGGATAGCTCCTTTATAATCATGTAAGAATAATAGTACAAACTGATTTATGCCACCTGATGACTTGATTTCAATCTTTTTCATCCTAAAAAAGACGAAAAGCGATGTAATCATTTGACAACGCCGCGACACCTTTCGAAATGAGCTCTGAGCTGGTTCAAAGTCTCCACAAATGCTAGGTAAACAGGTGATCAAGGTTATAATCAACTCGTTGCTTTTAAGTTGCCAGTTTTCCTGGCGCGTTCAGTGGGTCACTCTCGTCCGTTTTTAGAATGGCGATAATATGGACGTATTTCTGTCAAACGGAACTATGTGCAGCATGACGTGAGCCGTGTTATGCATATATTCTTATGGGTTTCAGAGCTCATGTCTTATTTTACATAGTTCCGTTCAGTAGAAAAACGTCCATATCATCGCTCGCCCCCGTCTACTTTTCTCAGTTAACTCAACCCAGATAACCAGATATTGGAATATACCGCACACAGCAACGTCATTCTTCCATCAATTTGTAAAGCTATTTTTAGAAAATCTTGATGTGGCATTAAAAAGTTGAATAATCTGGTCATTTTTTTCAAAAGCAGTCACATCGGAACATTCAGGGAATTGATCGTAAGTAAGTTCCATCAAACCGGGACGAATCGGAGACATTTTGGGAAACACTTAAAAGTCGAAGAAATGAGCGTTCATGTTACAACTGCCTTTTATGAATTGATTTGGCTACCGATTTTAAGGCGAGTCTAAAGCTTTTCCTTGAGAGACTCGATCGACGGATCATCAAATTTTTGGACACTTTTAAAAAATCTTCGAAAGTTACATCATACTGCGGTAAATCAGGGATTCGTGTACAAAGATCGAAAAATGTCTGGAAATGAATTTATAGGCATGTTCCGGAATTTTAAATGAATTTTGGATGAGGAATTGCAACCTTGGGTAGATTTTTTATCTTTAATTTTAAAAGAATCCACTTTCGTTGTTACGTAACGCAGCCCGGGATTCCAATTTAATGCATACAAGTAGCGCAAGCTGGTTCTAAAAAGCAAACTGGTTCTGGAAAGTCTACTCTAATACGTCAGGGAAATCAGGGAAATGTCAGAAACTTTCATTTTATAAATGTAGGGAAAATGACGAAAGTTAGGATAAACTTATAAATTCACCTTTATTAGCTTTCTAGAATGGCTTCGACGCTTAGAACAACAGATTTTGCTTGGAAACTATTTCAAATTATGCCTTTTCTGCCACATGGCTTATCCTCCATTTTGCCGTGCTAAGGAAGAACGCCGTATGAACCTTCAGGCGTTGCCAAATTTCTTTTGATAAACAGGAATTTTCGAGACAAATTTATAATTATTTTTCTTCCAATTTTTCTGATAATCCTGTTCGCCATTTCACTCAAAGTTCCTGTAAATTTCAAGGAAAAACATAAACGAATCTCCTTACGAAAAAAAAATTGATCCGAGAAAATTTGGCAACTTTCGAATGTTCGTACGGCGTTCTCCCTTAACAAGGCAGTATTCTGCCGTGATAGCGAAGAGAGCCGTAAGCGCAAAATTTTCAAAATCGAGTTTTCCTCAAAATTCGTCTAAACTCTTCTAGATGAAATTACTGAGACAGCTAAAAATTCATCCTAATTCAATGAAAACGAGACGTATGAAAAAGCCGTAAGTGCACAAAAAATGACATAGTTTTTTTCAAGACAGCCGTAGGTGCATGAGAGCCAATGAAAACAGTGCTGCTCTCAAGAGGAATGCCGCCCTCATCTGCCGATTTCTAACCTGTAAATGTATTTGTTGTGTGTCCAACACGCTACCACAAAAGCACGCAGAAGATAGCACTTACCAACGGCTATTTTGCCAATACTAACCTAACATGAAACTGAATTTTACCTTTTTCATGTACTTTAAAATAAAATCGGTCGAGTTTTAATCTCCCAAATGAATTCTAAGAGTCTATCGAATGATTCGTTGCGATTTGACAAAGAACGGAGGCTTCTTTTAATAAAATGTTCCACTCAGCAGCTTCTAGGCCCATTTTCTCAAAACTTCATTTTTGCACTTACGGCTCTCTTCCCTATCACGGCAGTATTGTCAGGGAACTTCACTCAAATGCGTCAGGAAAATCAGGGACTTTCATTTGCTAAATGTGACAACCCTGTCGCACGCCCTTTTTCCGAAAAAGTCCTCTTTATCCTTTTTAAACGCCCGCAAAAGTGGATACGAGGTTCGCGTCATACCTCAACGTTGGATAGGTTGAGCCAAACTCGGGAGCAGCTTTCCAAGTCGAATTTGACTGCGCGGAGGCTGGAGCTCGCTCTCGCCCGTGGACCTCGTAACACAGTTTCGGCGGCCACGCAACCCCCCCCCCCTTTCTCCCCTTTTCCCTCCTCTGTTTGCCCCTCACCCTCGGCGGCGTCGGGATCCGAATCCGGGATCGGGAATTTTACCCAATTTCGTCTGGAAAATCAGGGAAATGTCAAGAAATATAATTTTAATAATTTAGTTTAACCGACGAAAATTAGGAAAAAATTATAAATTCACATTTATTAGCTTCCTAGAATGGCTTCGACGCTTAGAACAACAAATTTTGCTCGGAAACTATTTCAAATTATGCCTTTTCTGCCTCATGGCATATCTTCAATTGCCATGCGGAATTTTACTCAAATGCGTCAGGAAAATCAGGGACTTTCATTTTCTGAATGTGGCAACCCTGTTGCAAGCCCTGCACGCCTTTTTACCGAAGAAGTTCTCTTTATCCCTTTTAAACGGCCCCAAAAGTGGTTACGAGGTTCGCGTCGTACCTCAACGTTGGAGAGGTTGAGCCGAACTCGGGAGCGGCTTTCCAAGTCGAATTTGACTGCGCGGAGGCTGGAGCTGGCTCTCGCCCGTGGACCTCGTAACACAGTTTCGGCGGCCACGCAACCCCCCCCCCCTCCCCTTTTCCCCTTTTCCCTCCTCTGTTTGCCCCTCACCCTCGGCGCATCGGGATCCGAATCCGGGATCGGGCAGATCCCTCGGGACGCAATCATCATCGCGTTTCATTCAATCGGCTCGGTCGCCCTTCAACATCTCCGATTCGCTCGCGGCGCGGCGTTGCCCCCGCCGCGCGGAAAAGAAAGAAGAAACACCGCGAAAGCACGTAATTGAGGGGTTGGGCAGGGTTGCCACAGTCAGGGAATTCCGGGAAAACCGGGAAATATTAGGGAATTTTAAAAAGTCAGGGAAAACCTGGAAACGTCAGGGTAATTTTCGAACATTTCAGCGAAAATTACGAAAATGTCAGGGAAAAATTGTCAAATCACTTTCATTTGCTTTCTTCAGTGGGTTTGATGTTTCGAACAACAAATTGCCCGAAAACTATTTCTAGGTTTGTTTGTTTAACAATCGGGCTTTTGCTCAATTGTCAAGGAATTTCACCAAAATGTGTCACTGAAATCAGGGAAATGTCAGGGAATTTAATTTTCCAAATTCTGTAGCAACCCTGATAGGGTGCAGAAAGGGCATTTCTTGGTTGAGGCTAATTCTGATTTTAGAGAGGAAACCATTAGGTCAATTATCTAAAATTGTACATTTTCAGCACTGTAAAATCATAAAGAATATTTAGTAAAAGTTACAACAAATTACATAAAGCTTCAGTTATAATGGGTGAAACCATAGCTGAGGCTTTGAGAGACTGTAACCAAGAAATGCCCTTTTAGCACCCAGCGCTTCAGGTGCCCATGAATAAGGGGCTATAATTCCGAAACATCTCAATATTTAGAAGTTTAATATACTACGCGGCCCGGTTCCCAGACAGAGACCACCGTCTTCGCCGGAAAAAGAAGTCTCTTGAAACCTGAGTCCAGACTCATTAAAAAGTTTGACTTAAAAAAATACTCTTGATCCAATCAGATTTTCGCTTGAATCCAAAGGAGTTACACTCAAAATAAGAGGCTTTTGGCTCTCGATTCTAGCTAAAATCTGATTGAACCGAGAGTATTTTTTCAAGTCAAAATTTTTAAGAGTCTGAACTCTGGATCGAAGAGACTTTTATCAAGTCATCAATTTAAATAATCAGCCCGCAGATCTATTGAGTCGTCGAGTTCGAGAACTGTTCCGATATTTCCATCATATTTGTATGAAAATCGCGCCACTCTCATCTTACCAGAGACACCCACGTTCCCGTGCCAAGGTTGCCAGACTGTGGAATAAAAATTGAACATTTCACATGGGTTTAAACGTGAGATTTGTTGATTTTTGAGCACTATCTGGCAATTATGCCTCATTCACGAACACATCTGAGTACCCAACTCGCACGCGTTAACATTCCCGCAACGCGCCGTAAGCACTGTTATGTCACCCGACGCTTTTTTACCTCGGCGCGAGTAAGCAGAGACGCTGCCTCCCCCCCCCCCCCCGGGGGGGGGGGGACGAGCGATTAAAACGAAAAACAAAGGAGCAGAAAACTAAAACAAAACAAAGTGCACCCGCAGCCCGCACGGCGGTTTTGCATTCCTTTGAATTCACCTGACAGGTAAGATTGCGCCCACCTCCGCGATGCAGGGCTGCGTTGCCGATTTTGGCGCGATAATGCGGGTTTTTTAACGGTTATCGGAGGGCGTGAAGTGGGGTCCGGCACCGGCGGAGGAGATATAAAATATCCCTCAGCATTGCAGCTATTATCCCGGTTTCTTTTTGTTGTAGCCACGTTCTAATTCCGACTACCCGCGGACTGCACCCCTGTCGACGCGTATTCTCCTCCGGGCCGCTGTGCTGTGTCGGCTCCAAGTTGGCTCTTTTAACTTTCGCTGATGCTTATGGCGCGGCGCCTCGCTTGGTTGCCGCGATTGTCGGAGAATTGATGATTTCAGGGTGTCTACAAGTGCGGAATTTCTGGAAAGT
The DNA here is from genome assembly GCF_918797505.1 of Bemisia tabaci. Taxonomy (NCBI): domain Eukaryota; kingdom Metazoa; phylum Arthropoda; class Insecta; order Hemiptera; family Aleyrodidae; genus Bemisia; species Bemisia tabaci. Next base: position 17,018,535 of record NC_092800.1, read on the forward strand.
TCAAAAATAGTACAGATTTTTTAAAAGCGGTCCGGAAGTACTAAAAAAGTGCGGAATTTCGCAAGAAGGTCCGGAATTTTTTTGTCATTTTTGTCGAAATTTAAACTACGAAATAAATTTTTGAAATTTTTCAAATTTCGTCAAACGGAGGTGCTTAAAAAGTACGGAATTCGCCTGTGGGGAACAATACTGAATTTCCTGGGAATGCACTGAAAAAGTACAGTAATAGTACTGATTTTGGACCAGCCTGTTTCAGTAGACACCCTGTTGATGGAACGGGTTTTTTTGAACGTCAAAAGTCTTCTTTAACATGGTGTCCAGGATTGGGGGAAATCGGGATTCATCCGGACTGAAAAATTTCAGGGGAAATCTAGGAATTTGTTTCAGAAACCGGCAATCTTCTCTGTTAACGCTTGAATGACATTTATGAATCTTCAATCATCAGAATAATGAAGAATTTTCTATTAACCAGATAATATAAACATCAGGAACCCTTTTGGAATTGAGAATATTGATGTGTGCCAACAATTCTGCTGGAAATTCGGTATACAAGGCCACCGTCACACGAGGAGGGCCGGAGAAATTTAGCAAAAAATAGAATTATCTAAAATTTTGGTGGATGAGAGATGGCTCGGAACTTACGCCTTTTTCCGCCGAACAACCCGTTAGAAGGGCCACTAGTCAAGGTGCGACTTTAAGCCCTAGGATATTTATGTTTTTTTATCAAAATTTCCTGAAGAGCACAATAAATAATCTGAGGAAATGTGGCAACGCTCGAGTGTTCATACGACATTTTTACTTAAAGCCGCAGCGTTGATATCCGGGCAGGGAACGATGAAATTGGTCGTAACGCCCTGATACAACTATTCGTGCTCTATGGACATCAGAGTTGCGTCCTAAAAATTGAAGGCGCCCCGGTCATTCTATCCCATGAAGCAGTCTTCGCAGCGCAGCGATACGCTGTTAAGAACTCACGACTTGGTGTGGCGGCGGTGAGGTATAATGTCTTGATTTGTGAAAATAGTGCGAAAATATCCTTTCCTAACCTTTCCCTTCAGTTTTTATTTGAGAATTTCTTCTTGCTTCGTATTCATACGGAGCACCACACACTCCTACAGAACTGATTCCAGGGCTAGAGTGACGAGAGCGCCTTCCATTCTTAACTATGCAACACGCGCGTCCATAGAGTATGTATAGTTGTATCAAGGCGTTATCATCAACATCATTGAGTGCGCTGCTTAAATGTGGACAGAGATATTAGCATGAGAATCCATACTACTGGAATTATTGAAAGGACGTCCTAACCAATATATTACCGTTTTTTTTATGCATGTACATTCGAACCTCATTATAAAACAACCTTAGCTCTAGCTTTTTCACACACGACCATTTCTAAACTATTATGAATCTGAAATAAGGCAACGTGGAGAATTTAATCCTTTACCACACTCCTTCTCCCGCAGCATAAGATAAATTATCACGGAAGACTGCTGAGTATTATTTAAGGCCGGAGGTAACCTATGTACGTACAAAATACTCTTTTTTTAAAAAACTATTCAGCATTATCCCAGTTTTTAAATTCAGGTAGGCAAGCAACGGGGTTCCCTTGTGTATAAAACTCAATACTTCATGTGCGTTTATTTTCTCTATACTTTTTTTTGTTTGTTTTAAAAAAAGCTCCTCCAGCAGAGATTCTCAACTCAAATAAATCAGGGAATGCTTGCGTCGATTCAACGGTTGAATTTCATCTCAGGGCTGACCTTTTTCTAGGTGTTTTTTTTTTAATTCTTGCGAACATAAACAAGAGGGAGCCAGGGAGTCTTTCACCAAAACAAGTTTTGACTAATTCTGGGTGCATACGATTGGATAAACTCAAGATTTAAAAAAACCTAAGTAGTCCAGAATTGAAAATGGTACCGAGGGTTCCAAAACTTCGCGTATTCACTCCCTCAGGCGTGTATTACATCGCCAGTAGCAGAAATTTTCTGGTTTGTTGACCTTTCGAATCGGGGACGTCATAATTATCATCAGAAAAATTTAAAAAAATAAATCTTCCAATTTTCGCAAACGCTTGCAGAAATAGAAATAGATGTTAGCAACAAACTAGTGAAGAGGGAGGTTGTATGCGCTCACTTATGAGTGTAATTATTCGCTGGTGTGTGTGGAGTTCAGAAAAGCTGGCGCCATCGTAACCGGAGAAGATGACGTAAGACCCAATGACCGCTCTGTCAAAGCCTGAGATCCACGGTGTTTTCTTTTTTTTCTTCATCTTCTTCTTCTTCATCTTCTTCTTCTTCCCTTCTCTGGTTTTTATTGAGATGTCTGATTTTGCGAATTGATTTCTAGGCATTATGAGTCACTACCGACTACTCAACTGCATGAAACAATAATTATTGGCAGATTATTTTTTTCTGATTTGCTGACTATTAAAAAATCGCCACTGCGAAACTTTCATGGAGAATCCAGAAGAGTTTGGGAAAATTATAAAAGTAGTTGTGGGTAAGCTGTGTCCCAAACATTTTCAAGTCTGCTGGATCAAACTCAAAACTTCTTTGATAATAAGGCAGGAATTATGACGCTTGAAGTGATAGGACTTTATAGTGTGTTTTCCGAAACAAATACACCATATTTTTAATGTTCCATACTTTTATTTTAATTTCCAGGGGAATATTCCCAATGGCTGTATTTTTTTGTAATAACTGGAATTTTTTAAAAAAGTTCCTGACATTTGTTCTGGAAAGTTATCATGAACCCCAGTGTTCATGCGCTACTTTAGGATGTAACATAATTTCGTTGTTTCGTTTCCTACATAAAGGATTGTAACTTCATTCTTAAGATGAAAAATCATTGTTTAGAAGAACATGGCTGTGCCAAATTTATCCATTATTTTTCTGATTGCGTCGTGTAGCCTGAGTTAGAAATGCATCACAGTTAACTGGTAGAAATACAATTTGCGAATGAAAATTGTGCGACTTTCAGTTACATTCTTTCACCTGAAAGAAGACGATTTAGATAGCTTTCAGAAAAAAATAGAACAGAGGGGCATCATCAAAAAGTGAGATGAGGCTCCTTTGAGCTCGTCTGGAAAAAATTGAACAGGTGATATCACTTTGTTCCCTTTCGACAAACACAGCCCATAAAAGTGGCGATTCTTGAGAGTTGGCAACGCCGTCTTTCCTCCATTTAAATGAATGTTAAACAATCGATTCTCGGTGAGGCAGCTCGCTCCATCTAAAATCGATATATTTAATGGCTTTAAATGAAGGAAAAACAGAGTTGCCAACCGCCACCGGCTCATAAGCCGTTCTTAGCTGCACAAAAGTTGGTGCCTGTTCTATTGGTTGCCATGCTAAGGAAAGACGCCGCATGAACATTCGAGAGTTGCCAAATTTCCTCGGATAAAACTGGTATTTTTGACGAAGGTTATGCTTATTTTTCCTTGAAAATTTTAGATATTTTCGATTAAATTGCGAAAAAATGTCTCGAATAATCGGAGGAAAAATATTCGTAATTATTCCCAATAAATGCGTATTTTATCCAAGGAAATTCGGCAACGCCTGAAGGTGCATACGGCGTTTATCCTCAGCATGGCAGAATTCCTCACTGCTCATTTAATTACTCTCAAAGGAATCCAGTAATGGGTTAATTGATCGTAGGAGGGCATAAATTCAAGGCAGAAAAATGAGGACGAAAAAAAACGGGAGGGTTTTTATCGTGGCCAAAGCTAATTAAGATAAGATACGGCTAAATTGGGCCCCATACTTCACCGTACGGCGGGGGTCAAAGTGTTTCCGATCATCGGGTTCTCGGAAAAAGTGGGCTGCGCAGACACCGCGGTGAATGAGGACTGTCACCAACAAGTCGAGATAAATTCCTAGCTCCAGCATCTTAATTGGACGTCTTTCAAAACAGAGCTGGGACTCCGGTGCCAACAAAATCAATGATGGTCTAATTTTTTCGCTTTTGTCTCCTCGCTAACGCCGCGGTCTCGATCTCTGGAAAAGTCCAGGACTCGTGCCGATCCAAAATATCTGCCAAATCGACGCTCGGCTGACATGGAGCGTAACTGCTTTTACAGTTGAGTCAAGGAAAGCATTGAGTTATACGGGCTACAGGGTTCATCTTGAAGTGTAGTTTTACGTCTTTATGTCAGGAGGACGACGAAATGGACTCGTTAAAACGAAAGAAGTTTGCATGCATACAAAGTTCCGAATAAAGATGTTGCAGGCAATTGCAATAATCAGCCCCTTGCTGCACGTCAGAGATGCGAATTATGTCAATGGTTATGTTGCACGTGTGCGGAATTTGCAATTTGACTACTGATTCTTGAATAAAAGTTCGCGAAAAACACGATGGCGCCACTGGTTTCCTCTGAAATCAATTCCCAAGCTCTAAAAAAGCTCTCTAAGTAAAGGCTGTAATGGAGGGGATATCCCACGCTATCCTGAGAGTCCACCTCTATACATCAAGACAAACTCTCCATGCAAAGATAGGGAGCAAATACATTAGCAGGGATGCCTTGTATTCAGCCTTGGAGTTCTCAAATAAAGTGGCAGCCCTGTCAAAGTATTTGTTCTCTATCTTTGCATGGAGAGTTCGTCTTGATGTAGAGATGGACTCTCAGGATAGCGTGGGATACCCCTTCCATTGCAGCCTAAACTTTGCGAGCTTTTTTTGAGCTTGGGAGTTGATTTCAGAGAAAACCAGTGGCACCATCGTGTCTCTCACGAACTTTTACGTAAGAATCAGTAGTCAGATTGCGAATTCCTTACATATGCAACATCTCCATTAACAAATAAGCAATTCTTCGAAGATCAACCCGATGCGCCTTTAAATGGGAAGCTAGGCCAAAAACGCACCGTAGGGTACGAATAGTTATCTCACCTGCGCCTTGCTTCACTCGAGGGCCACTGTCATTTGCTCGATGGATGTCGATCCCTCGACTTCGAGCTATCGAAAATCTCTTTGCCTATTCTGCCGTGCTAAGGAAGAACGCCGTATGAACATTCGAGAGTAGCCTTTCCTTCTAATATATGTTCATTTTTGAAAAAAGTTACAAATATTTTTCCATGAAATTTTCAGGGATTTTCGGTGAAATTGCTAACAAAATAATCAGAAACATTCGAAGGTAAATATTCATAAGTTTACCAGGAAATCTGTCTTTTATCGAAGGAAATTTGGCAACGCCTGAAGGCTCGTACAGCGTTTTTCCTTGGCGGGGCAGTATCGGCGTTTCACTTTCAACACGCGCTTGTAACTCGTAAGTGTATCTGGGCCTAAACGCCAAAACGCTAAAAAAAAAAGCGAATGAAGGTATGTCAAATGGATCGCGTTTAACAGAAAGAAACCAAGCCACATCAGCTATTGCCAAATTTTACTGGGCAATTTAATTTTTTACAAGAGAACGTTTCTATGGATTCCTTTGGAATTTTTAAGGAATTTGCTTCGTACTGTGGAGAAAATTCGCTGAAATTTGCACGAAAATCCGCACAACCGTTTCCAAGTAAGAAATTGAATTGCCAAATTAAATTTGGCGATAGCTGATGTGGCTTGGTTCCTTTCTGTTTAACGCGGTCCAAATGAGGACGAGACTCTTACGACACGCATCGCTCGAGTGGGCGGTCGCGGCCGGGCGGGGGAGGAAGGGCGTCCGCGAGGCGCGAGGTCACGTAGCAGGTGGGAAAAGGGACCGGAAGGTAATTTCTCAGCGGCGGGAAAATGAACTAAGTTTCACTCAGCCTCGACTCGGAGGAGCTATCCGTCCCGGGAAACATTTATTCATGCGTGGTCTTAATGACGACGGCGCGACGCCCGCCCCGACGAAATAACTTACCTACTCGGAGAGAGTCGGAATCCCGCCGGAGTCCCGCTCTAATCGTCGGATAATCCCTTTCGGTAATTTGTCCATAACTTCCGCCATTAAATTGAAGACGCCGATTTGCTATGAGTTATTGGGACGGCGGATTTTTAACGAGCGAGTTTCGCGTCGCGTCGGTTCGTCGTGGAGTCGCGGGGAACCAAGCGACTTCAGCCAGGGTGGCAAAATTTCATGAAAAATGAAATCTTGAAATTCCATGAAAAATGAAATCTTGAAATTCCATGAAAAATGAAATCTTGAAATTTCATGAAAAATGGAATCTTGAAATTTCATGAAAAATGGAATCTTGAAATTTCATGAAAAATGAAATCTTGAAATTTCACGTGAGATATTTCATGAAATTTCAGAAATTTGTGGAAGATATTGAAAGATACCGTTTCCTTTTCATGTTCGCAAACTGTAAAAATTGTGACTCTCTTCTATTTTTATGTGTTCGAGTGCAGGTTGCATACTCCAGCCCTTGAAAAATATGGAATATTTCACAGCATCATGAAATTTTATGAAATATTTCGCTGAAATTTCCAATCTTTCATTTCTTTCTTACGTTTTATGCCACACTGACTTCATCTGTTTCCAAACACGCTTTTTCATAGTAAAGCCCGATTGAGAATTAGCACGTGTTTGAAATTTGATGAAAATCGTGTTTAAGTGAAAAATACCGAGAGAACTGAACACGAGGATATTCTTGGTTCTTAAATTGAAAAATTATTGAAGGAGGTATGACGCAAAATGATCTAATTTGTCAAAATACATGCGTCTGACTGGGAAATGCCGCCAGAAGACGTCACTAAGCGGTGCATTTTCTCACTCTTAAATCTATTTTTATACTATTTCCCATACCCGAAAAAAATTGTAAAAAATACTGCAAAATCAGCTCTTTAGCCACTTTCAGATGAAGTAATAAATAATTTGCGTGCAAATTCTCCATTGAACGAATCGTCCTTTGAAAAGTCGAGTTATAACGTCATCCATCGCGGTAGTATACTAGGGGGCTACGCCCCCTGGCCGCTACGCGGCCCAACCCCCTGAGGGCGCTCCGCGCCATCAATGGGCCGCTTCGCGGCCCTATTTTTACCCTCCTATCAGTGTTAGTTTTATTTTTCCCCTATAAATTTACGATATGAGGTATACTTTAATTTTAAACTTTACTTAAAACTACTTTAATATTAAAAGAACGCGTTTTGGAATGACTGCTTGATGAAATATTGCTGTAAATCAATGAATAATGATAGTCAGGCAACAATTAAGATATCATGAGTCGGGGATCGAATCCATACCGAGTTCCAAATGGACGCATTCGACGTCTTAGACGACTCGGCCACCGCTCGATTTGAGATCAAGGGTGCAAATCTTGTGTAGATAAGTGTAGAGCTGATGCGCAGGCTACACAGCTACTGCGCAACCTCCTCGACCACTGCGCATCCTCCCGCGCATAGCGGTAGCAGTACCGGAGCATTTTGTAAACTCACTAACTTTTATAACGTGATTTTAAAAAAACCTGGGTCCTTTTTCCAAAATCTGATTACAGCGGGCTCATTTAGGGCCTATTACCTGTCGATTAACGCGAAAATCATGGAAATCGGCCCGGTAGAACGCTCAAACGAACTATGACAAAAAGTATAAATTAACATTGTTTAAATGGGAGAATTCGCAACTTTACCACGTAATATAAAAAAACCTGGGCCATATTTTGAAAATCTGAAAAGAGTTGGCTTATCTAGAGACAATTGCCCGTCGATGGCCGCAAAAATCATGAAAATCGGCCCGGTAGAACGCTGGAACTAAGCGTCACCAGTTTCGCAAAATTAGGAGGTCTTGGAGCTTATAGTATAGAAGATACTGTGCAGTGTGCACTACCGTGATGGATGACGTCATAAACCCGACATTTCAAAGGACGATATCTCGGTTAATATTCAATGTAGAAAGTTGCTGTTTGGACAGGTCTTCTTATTCCTAGCTAATCTACAAGTATCAATCATCAAAACACAACTCTGTTGTCAGCGCAACTGGCCTATTTTTTCGTCATCGTGATGAGGCTGCAGCCGAATTGTTCTTCTCACCGATTCAATAATAAGCTAAGTTTTGCCGTTGAGTTCGAACGGGTGTAGTCCGAAAATCCGTGCGCCGTCATCAGAATTTGCCAGACGTGGATCTAATATTAGCTGACACGTTACAAGAATCCAGGTGTAGCTTACAAGCTTGCGAGGCCGAGCGAAAGGGGTCCCAGGCATATGGGAATGGGAAAACAGCGCAGCGCGCTGGCATTCCTAGAAGCGTGGGACGAGAAGCAGGAAAGAGATTGTTTTTGTCGCACCTGAGGTGTCGCTTTTCGTGGCGCGAGGCTCAGATGAGAGAATTTCTTAAATTTAGACGGTCCACTCATCAATCTGCAGCGTTGTGGCGAAAGTTAGGTGAAATTTAATTAGAGACCAGAGTAGGACGCTTGGACGGACATGTCTGCTTTGATGGATTCGTTGAGCCAGTTGTAGAATCGCGTTTTGGTGCCTGGAACTTGTAGCTGTGATTGTCCACGAAATGAGCGACCTCAGTCCTATCTTGTTGCAGAGAAGCACTGAAGAGGGAAGCAATTAACCCAATGCTGTCCCAACGGTCACAATTTGAAATATATCGATGTCACCTAGAATATAAGTCGATGTGTCGTATTCATAATTGTCCCTCAATTAATTTTATAACACAATTAACTATAGAGCACATTGAGTCGTAATGTAAGTGGGAGAGCTGATGACACTTTTAAACATTTTCCAGGTCCCGAATTCCGAGAATCCTGTGTAACGTCGGGTCACTTTTTCGATACATGATCGATTGTTTTCGACACATGGGTACCCGGCCATCCGATGTAATAAAGAAGATAGGAATCACCATGTATTCCACACCGGCATTTTGGATCGAACGTGTATCGAAAAAGTGACCGAAGCTCGGCGCACACCGGGCTCGGAACTCGTCGAGCAGAACATGGCGCCAGCTCTCCCTTTTACATTACGACTCAATGTACTCTATGCAATTAACTCACTCGGGAGTTGTACAAGAGGTTATGTTTTAGGATTATTTGTTTTTGTTCGAACCAAGAGTTCGATATTATATCGAATGACGTAGTCACTAAGTCAGCTCTTAAAAGAAAAAGAAAAAAAGAAATCTTCCTTGTTAACCGTATGGAGACGTCCTAGAGGGAGCTGTTTAAGAAATACCAAGAATGGACCACTAGACAAAGTAGAATTTAAACAATCTGGTTCATGTTCCTTAACCAGAATTTCACGTAGAACATGATTCGCGCAACAACAATTACTGAAAACAACTCCTTACGAAGATATTATCGTTTCAATTTCACACTGGTTACGAGGAATTTGAACTGCCCGCTCACGAGAAACTCAAAGCTTTACGTGCGTCAAATCGCGCACTACGACGGTTTCAGCAAGCTTCTCGATCGAGCTATGTTCATTTCCCACCATGTGTTGTTCGAACAATAAGCAATTTGCTACAGCTGAGCCAAAGCCTCAAGATCGAGGCTGCCAGATTTTTATATCGCCAGGACTGTCATGATAACGTCTAGCTTGCGATGTGAATCACGTAGAGTATTGAGTTTTCATGAGCGGGTGGTTTGAATTCACACATCAAGAATCATTGAATATCTTCGTAAAGAATTGATTTCGGTAATTTCCGTTATGCGCATCGTGTTTTACACGAAATTTTGGTGAAGAAACATGTATCAGAATGCTGAAATTCGTACCATGTCCAGTGGTCCATTCAAGAATATAACCCGATATACCTTGTACCTAATCTAAGGATCCACCATATTAAGAGGAAAGCGAAAATTTTCGCGTAAAGAGGCAAGGGCAAAACGGGAAGGTGTCTCTACCAAGCCGGAGCTGGAGGTCGAACCAGGAGGTGAGGAACAAGGCTGCTGCCGCGATACCCTGCTCGGAGTCAGCACGTGTGACTGACAGACAAATCACAAGCAGCTGGGGCCACGACCAGGCCCTTGCCGCCACCCCCTCCCACCCCTGCTCCCAAACAAAGCTCTAATTTCAGTGATGTATTATTTATGTTTAACTCACGTGTAGCACCGTGTAAGGCACCGTTTCAGCTCGTCCACGGCGAATCTCGTCCCGCGTCGCCACATAAGGGCGAGTTCTTTCTGCGACTGAAAGTTTCACTTCGCGAAGGGGTCGAAACCGAGAACCGAATAGAGAAAGTGAAACGGATTCTCTTTGAGGTAGGATACCGGCATTTTCAGGAGTGCAAAACAAGGTGACTTGGAATGGAATTGGAATATAAGAGGCTATGGTGGTAACACACTTTTCCATTTTGCCTTCATAGGCCAGATAACATCCCTTGTGCTCTTGCAGTAATTATACACTCGGAAAAAAACACGTTGGATCTAGAGTCTAGACTCTTGAAAACATTGACAAGAAAAAATACTCTTGATTCAATCATAAGCTTAAATCAAAAGGAAATCCGCTCAAATTAGAGGCTTGGTTCTTGATTTAAGCTAGATTCTGATTAAATCAAGAGTACTTTTTCTTGTCGATGTTTTTAAGAGTCTGGACTCTAGATTCAATGTGTTTTTTTTTTGTTTTTTTTTTTTCCAGTGTACGGAACGTATTTCTGTCGAACGGAACTATGTGCATTATGACGTGAGCCCTGTTATGCATTTATTCTTATGGGTCTCAGGGCTCATATCTTAATGCACATAGTTCCGTTTGGCAGAAATATGTCCGATCACCAGTACATTTACATGATTTATGTCGTGTGTTGCCTATGAATGCCTTCTGCATTACGTTGACTCCAACTTACTACTTTCACGCTGCTTTTGTTTTCTCGCTCCAGTTTCTATAATTTTCCAGTCACAAGTTTTTATAACACACCGGCAAAGAGAACCGTAACTGAAGCAGAAATATTCTTGAATTTACCATAGAGACAAAACTTCTCTTGGATCAAGATGGAAGGTGCCTGAATCAAGCAGATACCCGGTTGATCGAAGCGATTTTACCCTGAACTTAAGGGATAATTTCCTCCTCGAAAATTAAAGTTATTTTTTCCCCAGTGCCGCGATTTTTGGACTCAACAAAATTTCCCTCCCGCCGTGATAACTCCGCGCACGATCATGGCCAACAGTGTTCGAAACTCACCTTTGAGTTTTCGGAGCCAAGTGGCGCATCAAGCCCGATTTTTAGGCCCTATTGAAGATTTTTTAGGGGCCAAATTGACTTTTTTCCTATATATTATGGCGCACTTAGTGAAAATATAAACTCAAGATGTTTTCGCAACAAAACTAGTAAGTAGTTGTAACTTGGGGGAAAACAAAAGCACAAATGATGAAATCGTGAGGAATAGAAAAAGCTTTCACTTGTGGTGCTGAAAATTTCGAATGATCACCTATTATGAAAATTCAGATTTTTAGAGGCCATGTTGGCGCAGAGCCTTCATTTTTTAGGCGCCATGTCCGATTTTTTAGGCGCATTTGGCGCGTTGGCGCATGTGAGTTTCGAGCACTGATGGCCAAGGTCCCCTAGTTGCCTGAACAATTCTGAATATTCTATTCATTTAGTTAAATGGGGAAACGTGCCGAATTTCAGCACAATCTGACAACAATAATCACGGCAACGACGCATCAGATGCCGGACAAGGTTGGAACGACGGAGAAAGGGGGACAGGGGGAGCTTTGATTCGGAAAAGAGTGTTAAACGTCGAGGGGGCGGCCGGGGGGGGGGGCGCCGAATTACACCTGACGTCTCGGCTATAATCCCGGTTATTGATTTGTGAGGGCCCGAGGCGCGCCCAGCCGGGGGGGGGGGGGGGGGTCCATCGCCCTTCGCAGCCTCCTTTCGGCGCCATCCAGGTGTCTCCCCCCCTCGCGCCCCTCCGGTAGCCGGCTTTAATTTACCTGGGCCGGGCTCTCCCTCGGCGATACGGTGGCGACGCCGCTCCTGTGACAGCCCCCTCGTCGTCGCCACCCCCGGTTTCCATTTCCACCCCCGCGCGAGTCGGGAAATAGCCCCCCCCCCCCCCGCCCCCTCCTCCGCGATGCGATGGCCGATCGCCGCCCCTGCGTCGCGGCCCGTTGTTCCCCGTGAATGGCCGGCCGTTGCGGCTTTTCTCCGGATCCGAGCGCGGCGATTCGCGATGATGATCTTCGTGGAGAGGAGGGTTGTTTTTTACCCGGCTTTCGCTTTTTGTGACCGGAGGGTTGCGTCCGGCCCCTTTGTTCGTCGAAATCGCGAGTTTGAAAGCCTTTGGATGGTCCAGAACCGACGTGGGTTTTGACCGATCAACCGGAGAAGAAAATTGGGCAGAGGCGAGGAATGATCGATTATCGATATTTCCCCATTTGAAGCTGTGGGGAAGAATCGATTGTTGAAGTGTTTGTCGAGGACCTTGATTTCCGATCTTTTCGGCAGGTTTAAATGTTACCTAGATCAATCGATGTAATCGCAAAGCACGCCACACCACTGAACCTCAGTTCATATGGTCCACTAAAGTATTAACTTCGGGTAATCGTAGTTTTAATTATTTTACAGTCATACTTTAGGATTCATATTCTGTACCAAACACTTCAGTTCTCTAAACTGAAGTTCAGTTCTCAGGACTGAAAACTTCGTGCAATCTTGTACGAATGGTGGAAAGAATGTTAAATTTTAATGATTTGTCTGAAAATGTGTATAAAGATTTCGCCGAATCTCGATAAAAATCGCTAAGAATTTTTTTTTTTTTTTTTTTTGCTACTTCAAAGAGCCCACAAGGGCTAATCCTTGCGCTTTGGTCCCGTCCCCCCTCCGTCCCTACAACCAGTCCCAGGCAGCCTTTGTTTGAGACCATCAAACTCGGGTTGCATGGCGGCGAATCGAACCCTGAACCTACCGATTATAGGGCTAGCGCTACAACCACTACACCATAGGAGGCCGAATTTGATAAAAATCCCAAAGCGTTTCAAATGGGAGGGGGGGGGGGGGGGGGGGGTCAGCAATTCCGAAAAAGTGTGGTGCGTAATCAAAGGGCGGTCCTTCATTTATTAATTAATTTTTATCGATTTATTTACTTGCATAGCCAGGAGAAGTCAGTACAAAACCAGAACTCACCATACTTGCAACCCTGAGTGCGCGAATCTGTAGTGCAGAAGTCCGAATCTGCCGCGGTTGTCTGCCGTGCCCACCTAAAACCGCGTATCCGCTCGGCGTTTCCGGAGGAGTTGCGCGGTTCTTCCTCAACGCGCCCCCTTTCGCGGTCTGAGGAGCCCGGATCCCGCATCCTAATCGGAGTTATGACAGCGGCTCAAGTGGATTCGCCAAGGCGCATAATGAGGCCACTCTTGAATTAAATATTTTGTTTCGAGTGTCCGAACCGCGCTCGGCTCCGGACACCGAAAAGGCGGGCCACCGTCTCACCCCCCCCCCCCACTTCCTCCTCCCTCTATGTGGCCGAGGAACCACTCTAGGCCCCGGACGCCAGGTTTCAGCCCGCCTCGTTTCCGGGGTGCTCTAATAGCGCACCGAAAAACAAGTTTGTTTTAGGAACGTTTTATTTTTAAATTTCAGTGACGGATGCTTAATTGGGTGTCTGCCTGTAGTAAAATAACCGGAATACCCGGAAAAATTACGGAACGTAATGTCATCAAGAAAATTTAAGAAAATATGATGCAATCGGGAGAAATTAGTGAATTTGATGTGATAGGAAAAATCAAGAAATTCAATATCATCAGGAAAAATCTGGAAAATTGATGTCAACAGGAAAAGTCAAGACAATCAGTCATGCATTAGGAAATTCTGATTGGGTTAAATAATTTTCAACTACGTATCATCAGCATGCGACATTGAAACATTTTATACATATATAATTCCTTAAATATGTCCGTTTGAAAAATCAAACACGTTTTCGTTTATTCAAGTAAAACAACGGATATTTCGTTACTGATATTTGTATCAGGGAACCTCAGGACAGGATCAAATCAGGAAAATCCAAACTCAAATCTTAGTAGACACCCTGTTTAAGGAATAATTAAAACGTGTCTTGAGCATTTGTAGTACTGGAAAACCTCATTTAAATGTGAAAAGGATGTTTTTTTTTCCTTTTTAATTTTGCTTTTAAGGGTAAAAATTAAATATTTAAAAAGTGTGTTTTTTTTTTAAAAAAAAAAGAAAGAAAAAAGAAACAACATCTTTAATATATGAAAAAAAATACTGGAAACTACTAGTGATCTATCTCCTTCAACTAAGGCGCATGGTAATTTTAAAAGTTTTTCCTCATAGTATGTCGATCACATCAACCGCTCAATGGGTTTTCCTTTTTATAATCCGCCCTTCCCCGCACTCTATGGACCTTTCAGCAGAAAATCACAACTCTCCTCAATCCTCGACCGAAAGAGGGGCGAGTAGCTTTTGGAGTCAGGTGAACCGAAAGCCACCCCTCCCCCCCCCTCCATCCGCGGACCCCCAAGCCCATGCCGGAACCCTCCGCTGTAGTGCACGGGGGAAGAAAAGGGGACACCGTCGCTGACCGGAAGTTGCATCGTGAGGCGCGGCGTTTCAACTTTCCCGTATAGTGGGGCCGATAAGCGTAACAATCGTGCACTTCTGGAAGAAAGCATGAAAATTTCAGGGATTCATCTCTACCCTATAGACATTCGATTTAGACATAGACCCCAAAAATCTGAGCCCCCTGGGGGGGCAGGGGGGCCCCCAAATTTTGAATTTTGAATAACTATGAACGGCTAATGTTAGCGTAATTTTTCTTTAACAGGACGATGGGAAATTTTATTAGGAACAAAAATGATTCTTATGAATTTTTCTGTCGGATCGATATTTAAGGCTCCAGACGGAAAAACCATCGGGGGACGGGGAGCCGGCCGTTCTGATGCAGATCCGCGCGCTACGCTGCCTGCCCGGGACGCGCGCCGCGGCGCAGTACGGTGTTACCGACGACACAGCCGATTGTACTGGTTTAATCTCAACGATGCGTGGTTTTAAAAATATTATGAATTTACCGTAATGCCTAAATACCTTAAAATAGGGCTTAACTTTTGCAGGTAATATAGGTATACAAGCAAAGCGCACGGCAACAGAAGGAGAATGGGGTTAAGTGCTGGAGTTCCGGACTGTTTTGTTGTATGGTTTGTCAAGTTTTTTAAAGCATCCGAAATAACTGTATCAGACATCAGTTTGAACGGAATAAATCTGACGCACAGTTGTCTCGCGAAGGGGGGGGGGGGGGGTTGGGGCGGCTAAAAAATCAACAAATCTTATTTGTATACCACGATGACCTGAAAAATGATTTTAAAGTGTTTTTTTTTCTTTTTCTCGGTGCTGCGCCACCAGAATGGTATCTAAATATGCTTACATACCCTAAAGTTCCTGGGAGACGGCTTCCAGCCAGACTTTGAAGACAGGGAACCTAATTTTGTAAAAAATGAGCATACATAAAAACATGCTTATTCTCCTCTCTTTAAGGAACATTTTGGTACATCATTGCTACGTTTAGGCATTTTTTTAAGAGGACCAAAACCACCTTCAAAACTTGCTCCAAAAAAACGTCAAAAGAATCTTGAGAAAGCTTGATACGGATAAAAGACCCCCATAAAACCTTTGTTGGACTGTTTCTTGTACAGTACAAAGAATATTATTAAGTAATAATTAGCCGCCAATATCCGCTAATCTGTAAAGACGGTCCATTTGAGTGATAGGAAGTCGCGCCTACTGGGAACCTATCCTGCTCTTATGTCATCAATTAAATCGCGCATCATACGATATCCCGTAATCTCGGTAATTTTGCAACTGATTACTGATTATTGATTTTGACTGATTTGTTGATATTTTGACCAGAAATTGACCTTTTGATAATCTCTAAAGCTAATTCGATCAGTGCTATACTTTACGATAAAGTTTGAGGTGTACGTTTTGTGCATTGCATACTTTGCAAGTCCCGTTTCTTGACAATTGTCTCCATCTTACTTACCTATAACTCTTCCATGAGCTCCATACAAATCAAAAATCAGTACGAGATTTGCGGGTTGAAAAAAAAGAAATGCAATAAATTTCTTCCTGAGGTACTGGTCCTTCTCAGAGGTTCTTTAAAGGATCAGAACCTGCATGATAAATAAATTTCCTCCCATATTAATATTTTTTTCAATACAAATGTTACCAACTCCACTCCAAACTCCAAAGAACAAAATAAAAGATAACATACATGGATTTTTTGTACTGCTCATTCTATTTTTTATGTCTCGTGGTAAGTACCAATAATATCTTCAAGGGTGACTCGATAAAAAGAAGCGATAGTATTCAGATATCTTCTTTTTTTAATTCATTTAATATATTTTTTCTATTTTTTGAAAAATGCATATTTGTTGAATGACTGAAAGAGTGGGGAGTTCATGAAAATAAAAACTTCTATTGACTGGTTGGAGGGAAAAGAGGAGAAAAGAACATTGTCGGAATGTTCCGTATGTATCAGTACCTATGCAATTGCGAGAAACCATTTAACATGGACGAAAAACGATATTAGAGGAAAGTGAGGGAAATCTGGTAACCTTAGTGGCGAAGGGACTGTGAAGCCCCCCCCCCACCCTCTCCACACTCCTCAAGTAATGCCTTTGCATCAACTTTTTCGAAATTCTTGCTTACGTAAGCAGCTCATGGTCCCATTCGCCGAAAGTAACATGAAAAATAAGCTAAAAATAAGTTATCAAGGATCCGCCATTTCCAATAGTTATGAAAAAGTGGGTCAAAATCGTATTAAAACTTGTTATGTCGCTCTAATATCTTAAAAAAATGTAATTTTTTACAAATCTTACGTGAGGAAGAGGTAATTTACTCTGTACTGAGGTCGGAAAAGCTCTGTATTCAGAGAAAACAAGACGCGTGATGCGCGATAACCGACCCCTCCCATTGACTCGGCGCTCTCACATTGGAGTATTTCGCCTTTTGCTTGTTTTCATATATTACTAATAAAAAGTGGGGCTTATATTACTAAGGCAAAGTATTTAGGCATTACGGTAAATTCATAATATTTTTAAAACCACGCATCGTTGAGATTAAACCAATACAAGCGGCTGTGTCGTCGGTAACACCGTACTGCGCCGCGGCGCGCGTCCCGGGCAGGCAGCGTAGCGCGCGGATCTGCATCAGAACGGCCGGCTCCCCGTCCCCCGATGGTTTTTCCCGTCTGGAGCCTTAAATATCGATCCCACAGAAAAATTCATAAGAATCATTTTTGTTCCTAATAAAATTTCCCATCGTCCTGTTAAAGAAAAATTACGCTAACATTAGCCGTTCAGTAGTTATTCAAAATTCAAAATTTGGGGGCCCCCCTGCCCCCCCAGGGGGCTCAGATTTTTGGGGTCTATGTCTAAATCGAATGTCTATAGGGTAGAGATGAATCCCTGAAATTTTCATGCTTTCTTCCAGAAGTGCACGATTGTTATGATATTTTCCACTTATCGGCCCCACTAGTACCCTCTCCTCCCCTCCCGCCGGGACCCTCCAAGGGTTGACCCAGGGAGACAAAAGTTGGCGGATTTTGGTGTGGACATAATTCAAGCTCGGTTCCTCGCCGGCTTGGCTCTGAATGACGCCGTGGACATGTTTTGCCTCTTTTTCGGCCTCGTATCAGCGAGCTGATTATTGAAATTGATGCGGACAAAGCCATAGACAAAGAAGACATATGGAGTGTGGAGAGATCCTATCGGCTAAAATGGATAGTCCCTATTGACTAAGGGAGAAAATGATGGACTAGCTTAAGGATCTCTCGTGGGTTGACGTTAGTAAGTCTATTACCTACCTTCTTTGTCCATCGCAATAACCACCAGCTTCCACCAATAGGATCCCTCCATATCTCTTTTGTCTTCTTTGTCTATAGCTTTGTCCATCGTCCGTACGAACGTAACTACACTAGGCAATGAATCCTGTCGTTCATATAAATCAATGCTTTTCCGGGATCATCTCCAAGCGTAGTTACGTATGTCAGCCGAGCGACGAACTTTAGGGTCTCTCGTGGGTTGCCGTTAGTTAGTCTATTACCGACCTCTTTGTCCATTGGAACCACCCGTTTCCACCAATAGGATCCCTCCATACCCTCTTTGTATCCATTCGTCTATAGTTGTGTCTATTAATTTCAATGATCATCACGCAGCACATAGTTTGGAACCGCGAGATAGGCGCGAAAAGCTGTGAGGCTTCCGTGACGCAGATTTTCCATTAATTTCTGCGGAAATTACGTTTTTTCAGCCTGAGATACCTTCAAATTGTTGCATTCATACACATATATAAATTTTTGGAAATTTTAACTCTATTTGGACGCATTTGAAAGTTTAAACTTCCGCTTTTCCCGCCTTGTCTCATTTTCTGTCTCGTCTCTTCTTTATTCTTTTTCTCCTTTTTTTGCTAGCAATTATTTTCCTTAGTACGACTCGATGTATTTTTGCAGAATTCGGTCATTTTAAGCAACTTTCCTCTTGGCTCGGCAACGCGCAACGGTTGGGTCGGCCGAAATCGTTGTCCGCTTCCGCATCCAAGTCAGGGCGCTTTTCGCTCGCGCCCCTCTCACCCGGATGAAGGCATTTGTCATTTGTGTTGGGAGGGGGGGGGGGGCGTCCACTCGCCGTAGCAGAAAGTTGAAATGTCGCTTTCTGCGGCTTCGCCTTTTCAGCGGGTGCCCCGGCCCCGTCGGATACCGCAAAAGTTGCCGAACTTTCGCGCTCTCTCGCCAGATGACGTTTCGCACCGTTGATCGTCGTCGAGGCCTTTTTCGGAAAAGAGGAGAGAAGAAGGATTAAAATGCAGGAAAAATGCGATGCCTAGCACAAGCCTGCACTCACGAATAGCTGCACTGCCGTGCTAAGGAAGAACGCCGTATGCACATTCGAGAGTTGCCAAATTTTCGCTTATAAAACATGTATTTTTGAGGAGAGAAATGGATAGCTTCTCCAGAAATCTTTCGGATAGTTTAGATCTAATTTCAAAGAAAATTATCTGAAAAATTGAATGGAATGTGTTCCTAATTTCTCTTTAAAATTCGTATTTTATCAACAAATTTGGTAACTGACGAAGGTTCATACGGTGTTTTTCCTCAGTTAGACAGAGAAGGATTGCCACAGTCAGGGAATACCGGGAAAACTGGGAATTGTCAAGGAATTTTAAAAAGTCAGGGAAAACTCGGAAAAGTCAGGGGCGGCAATGAAAAAAATATCATGGAAAAGTTGTCCAGTCTCCTTATTTCCTTTCTAGACAGGCTTTGACATTTCGAACGACAACTTTTGCCTGCAAACTGTTTCAAACCATGTCTTTTCAAGGGTCTGGCATATCCTCATTTGTCAGGGAATTTTACTACAACGTGACAGTGGAATCAGGGAAATGTCAGAGAAGTTCATTTTCTAAATTCTGTGGCAACCCTATAGCAGGCGGAATTTCCTGGATTGTTTTAGCTGTGGAAAGATTATTTCTCCCGGAAGTGTTCGCAAAATTTTCGATTATTATTCTCCAATAACAACATAAAAATAAAAAATAAAAAATAAAATAATAAAGAGCCTACGTCTCATAAGTTAAAACACCGCAGTCTAATTCTGTATTTGCATAGTTTCATCGTCGATGCCGAAATTTGCCAATATTTACTCCTGAACTAGCTTATTCATTCATATTCGCGGAATCTGCTTCAAAGAGATTTGTTTCTGAATTTTCAAATTATTCTTGTAAAATTTTCTGAGAGCACTTCGCACTTCGACCTTCGCTTCGAATAGCACCTCCTTCGACCTTAACCTCATCCTAGATGTCAGGGTTCACCATTGTTCTTGTCAATAGCCTTCACCTCAGAGTGATACCACTATATCGTCACAGGGGAGCGTGTGTAGTATACCTCCTCAAATGAAGGCGAAAAGCTTACCTCACCGAAGTTTCTGCTTCAGCCTTTCGGGGATTCGGCACTACTAGATATAGCTTGAACATTTGATAGAGTCATCGGCACACTTGTCACGTTGGGAACTTTCTGATCCAAGTTATGAACGAAAGTTGCACCTCCGTCTCTGTTTACGTATTCATTTCGTATTTAATGTCTCCCAGTATCGAGATGAATGAATCAATAATAAAATGAGGAGTTCATAATGATACTGATCCATTTTGATTATTTAAATTTTTTTTTTTCATAATAATTTAACATATCTTTTGTTCTATTTGTTCCAGGTGAGAAAGCTACCTTGACTTAACTGTGATGCGTTTAAATGCAAAGGCCTAGAGAGTCCATCTATCATGTAATTTATTTTTGTCTTTATCTAAGTGCATGTATTTCTTCCAAAATTTTGAATTAGTAAAAATGTATTAATAACTTTATTG
Organism: Bemisia tabaci; assembly: GCF_918797505.1. Lineage (NCBI taxonomy): Eukaryota > Metazoa > Arthropoda > Insecta > Hemiptera > Aleyrodidae > Bemisia > Bemisia tabaci. The sequence continues at coordinate 17,038,743 of NC_092800.1, forward strand.
AATTCCAGAGCTAGAGTCATGTATCGTTTTTACTACTAAGCGAAATATCAAAGTATACTGCATAGAAAAGTACGAGTGTCAAATGTAATTTATCTGCGTTCTCTCGGTGGAGAGAATTTCTTGATAGGCTCCGGTTTTTGAATCTTCGTTTCGATTAAAGCACGCGTTACTTCGCCATTAACACAACATTAAATTGTACCCCTATGCTGTGTCTCCTTTTCTCTGCACTTTATGCAATCCTTTGACTTGTTGTGTTATTCTATTCAATGGCTCAAACTCGGGTGAATTTTGAGTGTGGTGTTTGCCGCAATTTTCCATGTGGATTCTTGAAGAACCTTGTTTTGCACTAAAAATCTTTGCATGTCCTCAGTATTCTTGCTGAAAAACGTGGATAAGCTATTGAAAGTCCTTGTATTTTTCAGCTGGGAACCTTAGAAAGTTTTTCGAGCCCCTGGAATTTGGTTTGATTTCGGCTGCATGTTTTTTAAAGGTTTTGACTGATTTAGGCAGTAAAGTGCTCTTGACTACACACTGAAAAGAAATACGCTGTTTTAGCATTCATAATGTCAATAAATGTACCTGGTGATCCTTGGATGCTCGCTCTACTACCCTGGCAGTTAAGTCTACATCTCAGGGAGCTAGTCCAGCCAACATTCAAGGATAGGTACACTTTTGACATCCAGGGTGCTATCTTGGAATGTTTGCTTCCATATGCATTCTTTGAGGAGGTAAACTAATTTTTCCTAATCTTACCCCTCTCATACATTAATTTTCTTCACTCAGGAAAATTATCATTCAAATTAGTAATTTTCCTCGGGAGGAGAGGATCTCAAGCTGATTCATGTAATAGCTCCAGCTTTCATTTTTATCGTTTTTAAATTTGATCTTTTTTGGGAGAAGTGTACCGACTTACACTTACCTATGTGACATGGTCCGGAAAGCGTCAAGATGGAAGCCAGCCTGCGTTCATCAGGAGCCAATTATTTAGCTGGCTTCATGGTGGCGGTGCTGGACGCTCGTGGATTGGTGGGTGAGAGGGTGTCGAGATTTCATAGATGACAGAAAGTTGTCAGAACTGTCACTTTTCAAGTCCCGGACGATGCATTTCGTTCAAACGCGTCGCGGTCGTTGCGTTGCCCGGGCTCGATGTCGTTCAACCATGTTGCCAAACTGTTCGAAAATTTTCCCAATTTTGTCGTCTCCCGGACGAAGGAACGTAACTCCATTCCAAGCTTGCCAAATTGACTCAAACAATTCATGTATTTTAAAAAATTTTGATTGTGCAGTTTTAATTAATCATTTTTTTTTTTTTTGAATGAAATCGGAGAATTTTCAATTCAAAATCAATGAAATTTTCAGTTAGAAACGCCCAAAATTCTCCTGATCAAAGTGTAACTTACGAGGGACAATTTCGCAACATTGGAATCGATTTACGTTTTTTCGTGAGGGAAACAACGATGTAAGACTACTTAGGAAAAAGGGACCTTAATCTTCAAAATTATAGTATTTAGACCAAACCACAAAGGACAGTTCTACGATTACGACGAATTATGCCCTGGTGGTTTGAAATTCACAGCTAAGATGGTTAAAAAGAATTCCGCCAGAAGGTCCGGAATTTTTCATTTTTGTCGCAATCTGAGAGAGAAATCCAAATTTTTGAAGTTCTTCGAATTTCGTCAAATGGAGGTACTGATAAAGTACTGAATTTTTCCGTTGAGGATGTACTGAATTTCTCGGGAATGTACTGAAAACATACTGTATTAGTACTGATTTTGGGCCAGCCTGTTTTAGTAGACACGCTGGAAAAAAACACGTTGGATCTAGAGTACAGACTCTTAAAAACATCGATAAGAAAAAATACTCTTGATTCAATCGGATTTTTACTTAGATCAAGAACCAAGCCTCTTAATTTGAGCGGATTTCCTTTTGATTTAAGCTTAAATCTGATTGAATCAAGAGTATTTTTTCTTGTCAATGTTTTCAAGAGTCTGGACTCTAGATCCAATGTTTTTTTTTCCAGTGCACCCTGAGAGAGCCATACCCGAGAAAAGGAGCTGTTTCAGAAACGAATATGATCACGGCCCTACGGAGCATTACCAACGTCTTAATACTATCTGATTGCTTATAGGTCGTTTTAAAGTTCCGGAAAATCCAAGGAGTCTTCTCGCCGAGATTCCTAATTCCATCTTCAACATGATCGTTTGGCAGCAGGGTCGAGGACACACGGATGGCTCCGGAACTCCTAATTAGCTCCACTCACACCCCAACCCCGCCTCCCTCCCCCACCGCTTAATTTCACCTTCTAATTTTAATAGCTGGATCATTAGCATTACTATTAACATACCGCGGTGTATGGGTGCCTAATAGCCGCCGGGGTCTGCTTTTAGCTCTTATCATCGCGCCACATGCCGCGGGCCGCAACTCGCGCTTCCAGGAGGAGGCCAACGCGAACTGCTCGGGGTCACCGCTAAGAATTGCAAATTTGACTCATCATGATCGTCTGCTTAGTCTGTATATGAAGCAGTATACAGAGTGATCAAAAAGGCCCGTACAAGTTGCTCATTCCCTAATTTTCCCCGATTTCCTCAGATTTTCAGGGCCTCATTCCCCGATGAGAGACCAAAGTCTTTTCCACTTCCTTAGGAATTTCTTGAGGAAAATTAAGCAACTTCGGAATTCAGATATGAATATCAATGTTTTTATCTTACAGCCGGCGATTCTTTGGCGCACATTAGACTTTTTAATTCCACAGCGTTTTTAATGTTAATATTAGGGAGCTGGGTTCCGATGGTATGCCCAAGTTGCGATTCCGGTTTCTCTTCCTTCTTAAAACTTCTCCTTTGTAATTTCTGCTTCATATGTAAATGCCGTCGAACAGATACCAGTGTATTTATCTAAGAAAAAATATTATAAATCGGATTTTTAATGAAATGTAATGAAGGATTTCTGAAATAATAATAAAATGTTCATTTTATCTGGTCAATGAAAGCTGCTCTATTATTCTGACGATTTAAAGTTTCAAAAGGTCAATAACGACGGCTCGCAGGTGCAAAAACAGAATGAATAAAAATTGTCTGCGTACTCGAGTATACTTACTTACAGAGCGTTCAAGATTGCCGGAAGCGTTTCTGAGCAATTACATCGCCATCATCAGCCGTTCACGATCATTGCAATAACATGAACCTTCAAATGGTCTCCAAGCGATAGAATAAGAAATCCGCAGTTTTTGGAACAATATCCTTTATTTTTCACTAAATATTTTCATTCCCTGATGAATCCCAGTTTTTCTCGATCCTGGCATACACTGAAAAAAAAACTCCTTTCGTGGAGGTAGTGCTTACGGGCTATATAGATACAACCGTCCGCGTTCCGGGTTCAGAGCCCGAAAGTTCCGGACGTAGCACCTGAAGCATTCGAAGCCACAGCTCCAGCACCCGGAACTTTCAGCCTCAGAGCCCGGAATGTCTATATAGCCCGTAAATTGTTTTTCTGTGTAGCAGCTTTTCCCGAAGACCCACCTTATTGTTTCACAGGGATCCCGTCTCGGCCAGCAACGTCGATGATCGCTCCGACGCGAACCCTCGGACGTTTTGAAGTCGTCGCACGGAAGGAGGGAAGGGATGGGGGTGGGAGAAGGTGCTGAGTGGGTGGTGCGGGTTGCCGGTCGGCGGGCTGCGGGCGCGGGCCGGGCAAAAAGAGAATGACGGCAAAGTCAATTAGCCGCTCCTATTATACGTATATTAGCGTCAATTCGTCTCCAAGGACACCCGCGGCTAGCGGCCAGAATTGCCGCGTGGTCTTTGACTGGATCCCTTGACCCCCTCCCCCTTTTAGCCCCCCCCCCGCCCCTCGCGCAGCCCCAATAACCCGCGTCAATTACCTGTCCGTGCAGACGGGTCCGCCACCTTCTCACCGGGTTGACACGTCGAACGGCCGGAAAGCTCCACCGAGCTCAGCAAGAATCAGAGGCGTTTCTTGCAAGTTGGCAACGGTGACTTTCCTCAATTTTAATTTGCACTGGAAAAAAAAAACACATTGGATCTAGAGTCCAGACTCTTAAAAACATCGACAAGAAAAAATACTCTTGATTCTATCGGATTTTCGCTTCAATCAAGAACCAAGCCTATTAATTTGAGCGGGTTTCCTTTTGATCTAAGCAAAAATCTGATTGAATCAAGATTATTTTTTCTTGTCAATGTTTTCAAGAGTCTGGACTCTAGATCCAATGTGTTTTTTTCCAGTGTGTGTAAAACGTATGTGAAATTGGTTGACTCCATCATTTTATAGTGTTCATCGAGCCGAGCACCATGGTGAGCTCTGTGCGGGTTTTTTTCTCATTTTTTTCTTTTCTTTTATTATAATGCAGAAAAAAACACGCTTGAAAGGAAAATCAAGGATTTGAGTGGCTACTAGATTCCTGGTTCTTAAATTGAGGACTTCTCGGTAAAAGGACCCAGACGGCTTTCTAGTCTGTTCG